>NW_010516814.1:75003-78984 GCF_000687285.1 Phaethon lepturus
GAAAATTTCCTTAGTCTAGTTTTCAAAGGAAACTCATCTTGTATTATTGCACCTTCTATCTCTTCTTTGTCTCTGTGTAGTCACCAGTTTCACCTACATTTTTTGAATCTGTTGTGGTGGGAGGATGAGGGTGATGCTAGCGCTGTTTTTTGGTTTTTGGCTGGCTTTTTTTTTTGAAGCCGCAGCTCACCAGACCACCTGTAGGAGGCAGTCACATTTCTTAAGCTTCCTGGCACCTGCAAAGCAGTTTCAGTGGAAAGTTATCCCTCCTTAGTGAAGTGCAGCTCTCTGTGCAATAATCTTTAACGGATTAGGAATGAAAATGGGGGACGGAGGGGGAAGAAATTCTATTTGTCTCAAAGCTAAGAAAAATGCTGGAATTTGCTTTTGCTTCACGTTTTATCTTAACTTGAACAAACCCCACTCCTTCCAGAACACGGAATAGCTCCTTAATTAAGAAGGTCCCTGAGATGTGTGACACATGGTGCCAGAGAGACGCAGGTTTTCTTGCTCAGGGACAATTGCCCTCCTTGCTCTCTTGAGAACTTTGGGAGACTGTGCGGGGGCAGCAGCCTCCTCTGGCTCCCCAGCTTCTCAGCCTTTTACTCACACAATGCCTTGTTTCTCCCTTGTTGAAAATGTCATTCCAATGGGTATCAAAAATACAAGTGTCCTCTTTTTCAGGGAATTCTGCCGCTGTATGTGCCTGCCATATAGCAAATGCCTGTCTGCTGCTGGTCTTTGAGCAAATCTGGGAGGGCAGTTTAATAGCTGCTTACAAATAAACAAGTTCAACCCAGTGCAGAAATGACAGCGATGAGGCTAGCCCTTGGGTATCAGGAGTATCACTCATGTAAATAAAGCCTGCTATTCTGAAATAACAGTATGTCTGGATAGAACAGCCCTCTAATACAATAAAAATTACAGCAAATCATGAACTAGTCAAAGATTTATACCAATGGTCAAGTTCTGCCTCTGATTTTAACCAGCATCTTTGACAAAATTAAAATGGATGTCCTTTTAAAAGTATCATTTTTCCTTTGCAGTACCTATCTGATGCAGACAACAAGTATGTTATTTACTACAGAACATGTTTTCTGTATTCCTGAGTGTGGAAAAAGATTTATGGTACTAGAAATACATTCAATTACACTGTGGATGAACACAAGTCCTACAATACTAGAGAAAGACTATATTATCTGTACAATTATAGGGTTCTAGGTTAACATCCAATTTTTACATTTTGAGGAATAAGAGGCTCTAGTTCACATGTGTTATGCCTCCTAACAGGCTGTCAACTTTTAATATTGAGCTGTTGGGTTTTTTTAATCCTGCACGTTACTAATAACCACGTATCAAGAACAGTACATGCTTTGTAGTCTCAGACTTGACCATTTGCTGACTGCTTACAAAATAGGAAAGGTGACTATTGTTGTATATCCCCAGTGTTTGTGTAGGTAACATTCTATATGTGGAGTAACTAACTGCATTTTTTATCTTCCTTTTAGCTAACCCTATAAGAGGATTTTAGGACAGAAAAAGTAAGCCAGTTTAAAGGAAATAAAACCTAAAAGGCCACACAGTTATGGTGTTCACAGTAATGATCAGCATTCAGGGTCTACTGGTAGAAAGCCATAAAATAAATTGAACTTGATAGCAAATTGAAATTGAAAGATGACTCTCTTGAGTACACGCTGCTGCTATCAGTTGCGCAGGGAGGCCGCTTCCTGTGTTTGGGCACTCAGGTCAATTTTACCCTGTGGTTCTCAGTGGAGCTACCTAAATCCCTATCTTGAGTGCTCAGATAAGTGCTCTGACTTGAAACCCAACGTTTCCATGGTACAGAGGGGTGATCAGCACCATTTTGAACTGGGATAGTTAATAAAAATAGTTACCTAAAAGTGAATTAATGTGCATAAGTTCAGAAATGGGAGGACAGATGTTTTATACAATAGCGATTAGCATCCTCTCCCAAACTCTGTTTGCAGTTACCAGAATTTGGGACTATAAAAGAGGCTTTCCAGGATGTGTTGTATGGCCACAGTTGCAGTTTCATGACTGATTCTGTATTTCATTAGAGCCATTCATTTTCTTCCCTAGGGAGGGCTTGAATCAACTGCCTGCCTGGTGTTCCTTGAGATGCCTGGTGGTGTCCAAGACAGGCAGCAGACAGGAGGCAAGAACTAGGACTTGCGTTCTGGGGAAGCAACCGCAGGCTAAGCGGCATACACATCCAGTAACGCTCCAATGAATTAACCAACTGGACAGAGCCTGCAACATCTACCCTGCAATGCAGAAACAAAATTTGTTCCTTTTCTGGGTCTGGCTTTGTTTTAAAAATCACTTGGGAAATCTCTGCTATATTGTGCCTAAGGGGTCTGGGATGGTTTGTCATATTCTTTCCAAACACAGCTCTCCCAGCGTGACAACTCTCCCTGGGTGCTCTGGGGCTGGGGGAGATAGAGTGCAAAGACAGTTGGCTTCTAGTGGCTGTGCTTTGATTTCCAAAGCACTGCTGTGCCACTGAGTGCTTTGGGTAAAATGATGTCAAATGTGGCCTTGTCCTAACTGACAGAGATTCATTAATTTTGACATTACTTCAGCTGAATTTCTGGCCACTTGATGAGAGTTTAACAAGCTGACTTATTTTGCCCTTGATATTTCTTGTTTGGTGCTTGTCTTTTCAGGGACTCTTTCCATGCTAATGTAGTAAAGTATGTAATTCCTAATCTGGACAAAATCAGAGTGCTGCCTTGTATAAGTGCAGTGCTATGTTTTTGAGTGTTCGAAAAAGAATATTTTCTACTTGGTAAAATACATAATTCTGCAGTAAACACATGCCTGTAGGCCTAATTGCTGGAACACATGGAATACTGGTGAGGGAGAGTGAAAGGCAGCAATGGGGAATAGAGGTTATGGGGTTATGGCGAGACAACGCAGGGAGAGTGAATGCTAGTGTTGTACATTCACCTGGGTGGAAGCTATAGAGTAGTTCACAAGATATTCAGAGCACTGTAAGTTTCCCCTAACTCTGTAGTGCAGTTTACATTGTTGTGTAATGTTAAGAGATGATAGGACATCCTTTTTATACAGAGCTCATTGTGCATTGTCACAAAGTGGAAGACTCTTCTGAGCATCTGTAGGGAAAAATAGCTTAATGACGTCTGGTACTTAACTTGACAAACTATTTTTGGAAGCTTTTCCAGTTTCTCTTGTTTCAGGGGTGGACAGGTGTAATTCCAGATTCTGCATGTCCTCTCTGAGCTTGAATGAGTGTCTTGCTGAAGAAGTTCTTCTGTGCCTAGGATTGCATGTCTTCACAGGTCTCTCCTGAGACCATGGAAAGAGTTCAGGTCCAGTCAGACACATGGCCAAGTAAAGAGGAAGAGAAAACAAACCACAGAAGAGAAACCAGGGAAGGTAATGGGGAAAAGTCAGGATCCTGATTGGTCTTTCAGAGGGATGACAAGGCAGGAAGTTGCACAGAAGAAAAGACACCATCAGCTAATGGCGGGCCTCATTGAGAGGGCTTTAAACTAGATTTGAAGGGGGGAGGGGATAAAACCGGGCTCACTAGAGTTGAGCCTAGGGGTAGTGTGCCAGAGTTGAAATCGATAGCCCAGCTCAAGTGCATCTACACCAATGCACGCAGCATGGGCACCAAACAGGAGGAGCTGGAAGCCATTGTACAGCGGGACAGCTGTAGTTGCTGTCACAGAAACATGGTGGGGTGCTTCTCGTGACTGGAGTGCTGCAATGGATGGCTGTAAGCTCTTCCGTAGGGATAGGCAAGGAAGGAGAGGCGGTGGGGTGGCTCTGTATGTTAGGGAGTGTTTTGATTGTATAAAAATCAATGATTGTAAAGACAAGTCGAGTGCTTATGGGTAAGGATGAGGGGGAAGGCCAATGAGGTAGATACCTTGCTGGGGGTCTGTTACAGACCACCCAAGGACAAAGAGACAAATGAGACATTCTATAAGC
>NW_010516815.1:0-8433 GCF_000687285.1 Phaethon lepturus
CCTCTCTCCGGCTGCAGTTGCTGTTGTGCCATTTCTCCCCCTCCTTTTTAACTCCGTTCCTCCACAGGCGCTGCCACCATCACTGATGGGCTCGGCCTTGGCCAGCGGTGGGTCTGTCTTGGAGCCGGTGGCCTTGGCTCTGTGGTACACAGGGGAAGCTTCTGGGAGCTTCTCACAGAAGCCTCCCCTGCAGCCCCCCGCTACCAAAACCTTGGCACACAAACCCCATACACTGGCTCTGTACCTTATTTTTCCAATTGGATAAGCAAAACTAAACTATACATCTCTGTCCCACTTAATTTAAGCTTGAAAGGATAAAGGGGTTAATGTGTACAAACATGATTACAAGCATGCAAGTTTCAGAAAGGAAAAAGTTACCCAGAAAACCTACCAAAATCTTTTTGCACAACTCTTAAAACCACCACCCCAAATACTCAGCTGGCTTCACCCTACATCAACAGATCTAAAAAAAGAATAGCAAGTGCAACATTACCAGACTTCATTTGTTATTGGATGAAAATAATATAGGACTTCTTAATATTGTACTGGGAAATGTAAGTCACAGGAAAACTGAAACAAAAAGTGAAATTAGTTAGGTGACAAGTGTCATTCCTGCAGAATAGTTAGAAAATAATTTTTGCAACCTCCTGCAAGTCACTTTCTAAGAAACAAACCCATATACAAAGCCATGTTATGCCTTAATAACTTGAGTGCTTTTCGAATGTTTTTGCTTTTCATGCCAGCTCTTCTTGCCTGTCTGGCTTTCCTCACACGAGTACAGACGTAAGAAACCTATCTTTGCAACATGCCTTGTTAGGGCTCTGCAGACTAAGTGGGACAGCCAGCAACTCATGTCCACAGGCAGGTTCTCTGGCAGGAAGTCAAGCCCTTTTCAGAGTCTGAACTACAAAGCTCTTCTACTTAGAAAGGGTCTTTTTATTATTTGTTTTCCATTTACTCTGAAAACAAATTCGCAGGTTTCCACTGCTTAACTCAGAGGCGAGTATATCCCACAGCTTTTCAGTGCCAGTACCAAATTAAGTTATTGCTGGCATTCCCCCCTGCCAGCCTTTTCGCATCACTTCCACATGCTGGTATAGTGCAATAATTACTTTGGTTCGCAAAAATCTATCAGGAAAAATAGTTAATTTTAATCAAATTGAGCTGCTGATCCACTTTACTGTGTCACCTCCACAAAGAGCTACGGCAGCACAGAGGTGCTGTGGAAGTGAGTGACTCGGAGCGGCACTGCTGCACATCAAACCGTGGCTTTAGTGACTACAGTAGGTGTGCCTACTGCACATTGTTTTGTGTCCATCCTTGTTTAAGTATATACTCATTGTATAAGTGTGTACTTACAGCAATAGATCACTTCTAATGCTATCAACAGGATGTAACGCTCGCTCTTGCGGCTTGAGAAAGGCCATCAGTAGTTTGCCTTTGTAGTAACAATTTACGAGATGGCACGGCTGTGGGGAACGAGTTCATTCTCTTGAGAGCAGCAACAGTAATGCAATGGGTGCTGGAGTGAAAGCCGAGGTTTTCTGGTCCTCCTTAGGAAAGCGCTTGGAGACCCTGACTCCAGAGGAGAATGGAGCACAGGCAAGAGGCTCCTCTTCCTCTTCGCAGCTTGCCTGAAACGGCTCAGGCTTTAGACCTTTGCTTCAGTTGGCTGAGGAGAGCCAAGCCTGAGGTACTATGTAAGGCAGGAGGTCCTTATATATTAATGTTTAAAAAAAGGAGGTCACATTTAAAACTTATTTTCCTTTTTCACACTAAGATGCAGTGTGAAAATATGAGTGCCAGTTAGATGATCCCAAACTTTTCCTTTCCTGAAGAACATACCCCCCGTACACTTGAAACCGTTTGCCGTTCTCCTCTCAGTCCACGGATTAAGTTTCTGAGCAAGTCCTAACTCAAAGTTGTACTGTCTTCCAAGAAAAGGTTTGCTTTTTATTGTTACTGTAGTAACCACATACATGAATCATTTTTTTCCACTGTTTTTCTGTGCAGTCCATGTACTTCTATGTTCTTAATTAAAAAATAATGTAGGATTTATTAGCTATGTTTTTAGTATACTGGGCCAAATCCCCAGTTCATTATTGCTTGATGAAATAATAATAAAGTCAAAATGTGTTAGATTATTTTAGCTATTAATTTATTTTTGTTATTAACTTTTATAAAAATATATACAGCTTATCATAATCTTAGCACAATTACAGAGCGAAGCAGATGGAATATTGTAACTGGTCCTCCAGTCTAGCATAAGAGCGTCTCTCCTGCCAGACAACCAAACCAGGAAGAATAGAATAATTCCTTTATTTAGGCCTCATCCTCTGACAGGAGCAAAGAAGGAACGATCCTTCTTGGAGCAAAACTTTATCCTGAAAAGTGTTAGACACTGATCTTAGTCCAGCAGCTAAGTATCTAAAGGTGAATGAGGGCCAGAGCTCTCAGCACCTGGCAGGAGGGAGTTTGTAGTGAGGCAGCCTCTGCAGGAGATGGGATCACTACTCTTAGAAATGAGCAGGCAGCTACAATAGGTGGTTCAGTTAACAGGATAAAAAAAAAGCTGAATATAAAGGCAGATTTAAAGTATTCATTTCATACAGCGTCTTTTTAATATATCTTGAATTAAATCTATGGTGCCCAGGAATCTGGATCGCCATTGGAAAGAAATTATTGTCAGATATCAGATTTCTAGAAATTACAGGGAAGGCTCACGATGCTACAAATTGGTACGAATGCCACCTATAGGTGTAGAGGAGAGGGTTCAGAAGCTAAACCAGTGAGACAAGCTGTACCTTAACTCCAATGAAGTAACAGACCTATTAAGGAGCTTGGGGTGGGAAGGGGAAGGGAGGACTGAGAGCCCCTGCAAGGCTGGCAAGAGCCGTAGAGCGTTCAGGTCCAATTAAAACAACTACTAACAACTTTAGGGTATAAGTGATACCTACCATGCCAAAGCCAGTATGAAGAGATTAATATCAGTCATCAGAAATAAATAATAAAGAAGAAATGTGAAATTTACAGTTGTAGCATGGAATCCATGGACAAGATAAAGGCTATGTAATTTATTCATGGTGGTTTTCATATATAAAACATCACATAGCTTCTTAAAAATACATTACAGTACATTCCATGAAGAAAAATGTGGCCAAGGGAAATAAATTAGAAATGCTGAGATAGCATTTCCATTTTATTTCTTTTAAACTTCAAAATTAAATTCTAGTATGAACTGTCTCAGGATTGCTTGATCACAAACGCCATTACTTTCTTTAGAAATCCATGACTGAACACAAAACGTGCTTCCTGGTTATTAAAGAAAGTGGGTCACTGGTTTCTGCATTCAGATACGTTCAAATAAAGCTTTTTAAACTTTAAACATGTCTCATTGTGTATAACCCTCAGTAAGGAATTTGCACTTTGGTGCATATGAAAATACTGGTTGAGACACCGAGACGTTTGATATACTGCACACGCACCATTCATTAATTTTCCCTGACAATTTATATGCATAGCTGTTGGGTTATCCAAATATAAACTTGCACATACCCTGAGAGCTTGGAGGGTTCACACCCTTTTTAAATGCAGGCAACCTTTCTTCTCCATGAATTCCCACTGGGCCTCTAGAGTGCACTTGCCAGAAGGCTGAAGCTCAGCAGGTGTGGTCTTTCTGTAAATTTTTCCCAGTGGAAGTTTAATGGGAACCTCTCACACATATAAAAATATAATACTCACACAAGTGTTTGCTGGATCGGGACCTCACGTTTTAAAACTCGGGGGGGCAGGGACTATGTCTTTTAGTATTACACTAGCACATCCTGACTCTAGATCAGGATCCTAAATGCCACAGAAAATCCATCAATAACGGAACAGTCATTAAAATATTCCCTGTGAAAGCTGCTAAATCATTTAAAGGTGCAGTTCTAGAAAAGCTCATTCTGGAAACCAAAAGAAATTCAGGGTGCTCAGCACTTTGTATGATGGGCACTTATTTACTTGGTATGTTTAGCAAAATCAAAGTAAAAAAAGTGCAGCTACGTGTTTCCAGGTAGGTGACACAAAGTTTATTCACTTGGTCTTTACAAAATAGTTTGGAGATTAAATGTTGTGCAAATGCTCTGTGTTACTAAAACGTGCACTCTCATTGCATCTTTGCACCATCATGCTCATTAGGACACGATAATTACAGCGGTGCTCTCCTGAGATGGGGATTACATCTGACAGCTTCTGTTCCTGACCCAACCATAAAATGTCCTTACAGCTAAAACTGAACATACCAACATCTGGCCTGAGAGCAACTACTTTATACCATTTGAACTGAGATAATATTTAAAGAGAAGTTAAAATCAACACCTCATAATACAGGAAAGTTACCCTCCCCCTTGCAGCTGAACAATTTGCTGAAAGCCCCAAGTCTGGACCCACTGCATGTCCCATGTAGCTGATTCTTAGAACAAACAATTCCTTTGGGGATCCAGGTCTAAAATGCACACTGGCTTCTCAGTTGGAATAAATATATTTCTAGCAGGAAAGAAATCAAATTAGCTCAGTTTTGAGGCACACATGATCACAGAAGTCAAAGCAACTATGTGTTATAACTTCATTACAAGGAAAAATCTGTAGTTAGTTACGAGAATAAGAATAACAGAGAAAGATGCCTCATACTCAGTTATCTATTCTATGGATGCACTGCCTGGACCGTGACCTCCTGCATTCTGCAAAACTCCATCTAAATTCCACTAGTTAATGTTGAAAAAAAATTAAATGTGGGGGCTCTTGCACTAGAAGTAATTTTTTTTTTTTTTAACAGTTATGCTGGTAACAAAAGGAAAAAAAGCTCACCACCTTTAGATGCCTGTTTTAGGAGGCAAGATCTGTCACCTTTTGATGGAGATGCACTATTTCATGTGATAAACAATACTGACATTACTCTTTAATAGATGTTAAGAGTACCACCTATATTCCTTTTTTGGTTTCCTCATGTCCAAATCCACCACCTGGAGTCTGCATTACCAAGGGCACGTACGTACTAAACCTCATACCCATGGCAGCTCAGCTACACTATGATTTCTGGGAACGTGGTCCACATTTATTGTGCCACACTAGCTGGACTTGCTTTGGGACCGGTCTGCTTTGCAAGAAGTCTGTTGCCCATCCTCATCCTTCATGCAGATGTATTTGAAGGTATTTGTCAAAACCCTTCATGTTCGGTTTTCTATTTGCTTCTTTCCATTTTTACTAGGGTATAAACTAGCAAACGTTTGCGATCTATTCCTGCTTATAAATTTATGGTGGAACAAGCACCTAGTGAGACCGCAAGATACAGGGCTTGAAAATGGTAACTATTTCTTCACGGCATAGAATCATAGAATCATAGAATAGTTCGGGTTGGAAGTGACCTTCACTTTATGTGACCTTTACTTGGTCATCTAGGCCAACCCCACCTGCAATGAGCAGGGACATCTTCAACTAGATCATACTGGATAGCCACAATAAATTCGTAACCGCCTCGCTGTAGACCAGTGCTTCTAATACAACAGAATCAGCACAATACAGTAGGATCACAGTTATGCTGACTTTAAATGCCTAGTTGATTCATAAGTGTCTGAGCAGCTGATTAGTGCAGAGGTTAAATTGCCACTGTGCTCCAAAGCACAGCTATGTGCAAACTGTACGTCTCCTGCAATCCTGATCAGTGTTGGCCAATCAACCATTAAAACAGTTGCGGCAATGGAGGTTTTGTGGTTTGACCAGAGATTATGGACATCAGAAATAGGACCAGTTCTGGCTTTCAGAGAATGGGAAGCTCACACTTTGCAGGGAACAAGGATAATACTTGTACCCACAGTTCAGTTACCAAAAATGTCACCTGCAGCATTTGTTCACCATCAGGGCAAGTTCACGAGAACCATTCCAAGAACTACAGAAAAAATGTACGATATCAGGATTTCAAGAAAGTCTTGTCTTTTCTGACTCATGAAACTATGTCCTTATGTCAGAGAGCTTGGCAAAAGAAAGTCTGACTGTACGCTCACAGCTGTAAGGAGGGGGGCGGAGTGAGATGCAGTTTCAAAAGTCCGTGCAATAGCAAGTGAGCGGGTAACGAAACGCCAGATTATATTTAATCCAAATATTACATACACGCAATGGATTACTCTAATTTACTTAAGACCACTTAGGAAAGAGGCCACTGCATCATTGTAGATAATTCTCTGAAAACTGGCACAGAATTTTAGAAGCAGTAAAAAAAGTGAATACAGTTTCAAAAACTATTTATACACAGAAACTGAAAATGAAAGACAATGACTGTCACGTTGTATAAAGTCATACGTAGTACACTTGCATCTTGGACACTGTTTGCATTAGTGGTCGTCTCCACTCCAAAGAGTTTTAGCAAAAACTAGAAAAAGTATAGAGGGTGGACTGAGGTACAACAGAAAGATGTAAATAGTTTAAGACTTCAGTATGGAAAAGAAACTACTGCAGTGGGAGAAAAAACAGTTCTCTATATTTTGATGGTTGTGAAGAGTATAAACAGGTAATGATTACTTATCATTTCTCATACTACAAAATTAGGGGTCATCCAACAGAATTACCAGACGAGAGCTGAGAACATACACCACTGTACCTTTTGAAAAAATGCATTGTTGATTGTGAAACACATCTCACCGGGATATTGTATAAACCAAAGCATAGGGGTTCAAAAAAAGAGTCAGACAACATCCATGCCTATAAAAGGTGGTGCTCTGCTTTGTCAGCTCTGGCTCAGGAAGTCCCTGCAAGTTATTGCCATGAACTGAGAGGGGGTGCCAAGGAATGCTATGTTTCTTATGATCCTTCCCAAAGAAACCACTACCTGTTGCTCCTAAAAACAGAGTAGTGTCATAGATGGCCCTTTAGTCAGACCAAGTATGAGTTCTCATAATTTACGCTTTTACATTAGACAACCGGTATGTAAGATTCTACTGCCCACAGAATAATTTGGATACTGATGACTGTGGTTAATATTGTCCGTATTAAGCCTACACCCATGCAAAGCTAATTACAAGTTTTTTTGCACGCTGTGGTTCTGTGGCTATAGACCTGGTACTGCCGTCCCAGCTAGGCTGAGCCCAGGCAGTTAATCGTGAAAAGATGCTTTCTGTGCTCACATTCTGGCAACATAGAGTGATGGAGGATAGTAAAATTCTTTAACGTTGGCGTATAATGGCGTGGGAGCTTGAAGGGCACTCCTAAAGGTACTCTGTTTCAGCAGTACCTCTGCTGTTCTCTGTCCCCTGGCAGTTCCTTCCTTCTGCAGCATGTTGCAGCACAGGGCTATATAAAGGTGGGATTTGCTGAAAATAAGTAACATTCTGTTTTTAATGGAGTTTTAGAGGTTTTGGGTAATGACATATGGGAAATCCATGCTGTGAATGTTCCTTAAAGAGTTATGGGGATTCTACAAGCAGTGATGGTAGGACAGAATAACAAGTAGTGGTATGTAGCTTTATTTAGACATACATTTCTCTCCTGATAGGATTAAACCATTTCAGGGATTTTAAATTTTTCTATGTATTTTACATAAACACTCTTAAACACATTTTGAGTAACGTTTTTCTTCAGGAAATTGATTCCTGCTTCTTACAAGTATGAATCAAAAAAACAGCTCACAAACTTAAGCAAGAAGACATCAGATTATTTGCCAGGTAAGATATCTAGTGCTGTACAGTGATGTTTTTATCAGTCCACTCCATGTACTTTACCTAGAATCTCCCATTTACTCATATTTCTCCTTAGAGCTTGTTTACAGCCCAAATTTATTTAAGTTTTGAGTAACGTTTCCTGTAATAAATAAACTGTGCCCTTCAGCTGTCCCTTGCAGTTAATTATGTTAACTGGGACAGCTATTCTTTGGACATTTTATAAAACACTGAAACTCTCATCTGAACTAGGCCACTAACTAATTGCTATGCATAAGCAACAACGCCACATTATTTCTGAAACCGTGTCATCATTGTCCTGTAACTGAAAATCCACAGTAATGGTGAATTATCTTGTGCATGGCCACTTTAAATCAGAAAATTTGCAGCTTAAACAAAGTCTCTGTTATCTCCTTTCTTTGGCATAACAGAAAATAATATTGGACATCTTTATAATAATAAAAATAATTTAGAATAAATTAATCTGACTATAAAATTATATATGCAATATCTTACTTATTATATTATTATATTGTTAGAATTATAAGTACACCTATTTTTAGGCACACTATAGAATAAGTATAATATAATATATTATTTAGAATATAAAAACCTACTTAATATTAGACATTTTAGCTGAGCAGTGCAGTTAACACACCTGAGAGACAGGATGCCATCCAGAAGGACCTGGACAAGCTTGAGGCATGAGCCCATGTGATCCTCATGAGGTTCAACAAGGCCAAGT
>NW_010516815.1:8540-16945 GCF_000687285.1 Phaethon lepturus
TGCACTCCCAGCCCAGGCGGTCAACTGTATTCTGGGCTGCATCCAAAGCAGCGTGGCCGGCAGGTCGAGGGAGGGGATTCTGCCCCTCTGCTCCACTCTGGTGAGACCCCACCTGGAATCCTGCATCCAGCCCTGGAGCCCTCAGCACGGGAAAGACATGGACCTGTTAGAGCAGGTCCAGAGGAGGCCACAAAAATGATCAGAAGGATGGAACACCTCTCCTGTGAGGACAGGCTGAGAGAGTTGGGGTTGTTCAGCCTGGAGAAGAGAAGGCTCCAGGGAGACCTTATTGCAGCCTGCCAGTAATTATAGGGGGGCTCATAAGAAAGGTGGGGACAGATTTTTCAGCAGGGCTTGTAGCAACAGGACAAGGGGTAATGGTTTTAAACTAAAAGAGGGTAGATTCTGACCACATATAAGGAAGAAATTTTTCACACTGAGGGTGGTGAAACCCTGGCCCAGGTTGCCCAGAGAGGTGGTAGATGCCCCACCCCTGGAGACATTTAAGAATGTTAGATGGGGCTCTGAGCAACCTGATCTAGTTGAAGATGTCTTTGCTGATTGCATGGGGGGTTGAACTAGATGACCTTTAAATGTCCCTTCCAACCCAAACTGTTCTATGATTGTATGTTTCTATGATTTTTACAAATTAAGTTTCAGAAGAAATATCCTTAACATTATAAAAGGACACAGTGCTATTTGGAAATTATTGTCAAAACTCAAAATGACCAGGTTAGTTCATCTTCAAAATATTGTCTTAGAAATATGACATCCTTTTGGATTTTTGGTATGGCAAGTTATTGTTATCTGTGTAGGAATACACCTTTGTTTATCTTTGTTAGACGCTTGTTAGCTTCATATTAAGAATTTAGAGAATTTATGCATACCCGCTGCATAAAAGTTATATCATCCAGACCTTTTGAGGGCCTTTATAGAGATGTACAGGATGGCTCTTTGGATGACAAGGTGAACAGATCTATCAGAGAATAAATTAATGGGACATTCACAGAATCACAGAATAATACCATGATTTCATATCAAGTGGTAGTAGGTATGATAGCATCTTTTAGATTGGAAGATGGTCAGCTCCATGTGAAAGTAAAAGTATAATTTGTGGAAATTTGGGGGGGCTTAGTTGCTGATCACTCTCACTGTCTTTTACCTCTTTTTGCCCTTTACCACTTTTTAGTTTTTAACAGCAGTATTTCCTGGTTCTTATCCTCATCACAGAATCACAGAATCATTAAGGTTGGAAAAGATCATCAAGTCCAACCGTCAAAGCAACACTACCATGCCCACTAAACCATGTCCTGAAGTGCCACATCCACACATTTTTTGAACACTTCCAGTGATGGTGACTCCACCACCTCCCTGGGCAGCCTGTTCCAATGCCTGACCACTCTCTCAGTAAAGTAATTCTTCCTAATATCCAGTCTAAACCTCCCCTGGTATAACTTGAGGCCATTTCCTCTCCTTCTATCGCTAGTTACTTGGGAGTTACATTGACTGCTACTACCTGAGTAATCATAAGGTTGAGAATGACCTCAAAAGTGGTTGGAGAGAAATGCTCTTCTTTATCCTCTAGTGAAGTGTGAACTGAAAAGAATAATTTCTGTGGACTATTCATGAGCCTTTACTCAAGTGTTCTCTTTTAGGTGCTAAGCTTGTTAAAATGATAAATAATATTGTTTTTCCCTTATGTTTTGTACTCATGCTGAAGCTGTCTAGGCCTTTTACCGATACTTACAAACCAGGCGTCATAGCCATTGATGCCCGTGATTCCTTGTATCTAGTCTACAGACTCTTGTTAAAGCAGAGTGGCAGCAATTAATTATCTCAAAAACTTCTGCCTCATTCTTCTTCCCTGCTGATTTAGATGATTTTAACTTTTAATTGGTCTTGTCTAAATGATTTGTACGTAAAAAACTAAGCACGGCTGGAATCTCATGCACTAAACCTCCTGTGCTTTGGCAAGTGAACTGCATCTTACGGACCCCACACAGCTTCTTTTGCATAAGGAAGGGTGTCTGATGAACTAGGAACTGTGCTTGAGCTTCTGCCAACTTTTTTTTGTCAGAAGGTTTGCTCTTAACATTGCTAATGATTTGAAAAGCAAAATGGAGTTTGTGAAACAATCTCAAAAATATTTATGGTAATTAGCATGCGGAAAAGAAAAAGCCCTTCACAGGCTCCCCAGATCATCCACCCTTGTATAGGAGAGGAAGTAGTTAAAAGAGGAAAATTTCTGAGCATGCTTTGTCAGTGGCTAAACCATTAAAATTACTGTGCCAGACATAGCCATGGAAGCAAACAATGGAAGTGCATTCACTAGTACTATTCCAAAATTATCCTAAAGGTGTTGAAGTTGTTTGGAATTATGTCTGTAACTGGCAGAGCTGAAAGAATTTACCCATTTTTATAAACAGTGGAAGAAGTCCTGAAGAGTTACCACTCTTATTGCTCAAACGTACATCTGATACACTAATTTAAGTTAAAAATGCTGTTTGGGGCCTTTTTCTAAATTCTATTATTCCTAGCAAGACAGTGAACTCCCAGTATTAAGCTACAAATCATACCATAAAGTCATAGCAATTTCATTTTGGCACTGAATAATCTTCATCTCCAAATTCTTTGTTAGTGCAACTAAAATGAAGCCAAGAAAAATTGGTTCCGGGACACTTAACCAAACAGTCAAAAAATTTTATTTCTAGTAATCTGACACATTCTTCCACATATTCTCTCTAAAATATCTGAGATGGAAATACGTGTGCACATCTAAATTTCTAAAACTATGTGTAGTGTTAAATGAAGGCATTTGTATTAGTGATGAAAAGATAGTGCTATCAAGATTTCATATCCTTCAGATAAGCAGGCTTGGGAATCTAGAAATATTTTACATTCCTCATCCTTTGTTAGCGCAACTAAAATGAAGCCAAGAAAAATTTGTTCTGGGACACTTAACCAAACAGTCAAAAAAATTTTATTTCTAGTAATCTGACACATTCTTCCACATATTCTCTCTAAAATATCTGAGATGGAAATACGTGTGCACATCTAAATTTCTAAAACTATGTGTAGTGTTAAATGAAGGCATTTGTATTAGTGATGAAAAGATAGTGCTATCAAGATTTCATATCCTTCAGATAAGCAGGCTTGGGAATCTAGAAATATTTTACATTCCTCATCACCAGCCAATTCAGGAAATTAATTTAAAAAGGATATTTCAAGGAAGATTTGCTTCAAGCAGTTTGTATTGTTTGAAGAGAAGGAATGTGATTTTCCACGCCTTTATGTAGGTCATTTAAGTCACTCCAGAGTGTCTGTATATTAAAAATGGAAGAATTTTAGATCACCTTTGCAAATCTATTACTGCTCACATTAGATCTGTTCTTGCATTCTTGTAAAGCAGTGAATAGTTAGGCCTCTAGAGTTTTAATTTATTTTTATTTTGTTGTTTGAAATGGGAAAATTCTTAGGAATTTTCTCCAATATTTGGGCAAATACTGAAAAAAGCTTGGATGTTTACTTTGAGCATTATTTAATCTCCTCAAATCATAAATTGGGCCAGAATATCTTCTGAGAACGTACTGCACTGTAGCATATATATTTTATTTGTCTTGTGCTAGATTTACTGTAATAAGAAGGATACGGTCTACAGGTCAAAACAGTAACACTGGGATGTGGGAGAATTAAATTCTCGTTCTACCCCAGACATACTGTGCAGCAGAAATCAATGGCTATATAGGCATGCAGCTACTTCTACACGTGTCTAGAGAGCTGATGGAAGCTGCTAATGGTACCACGTATGTGGATATTCTCCCACAGTGCTTCAACAGATCCAACAACATCCGGCATCGGATTCCAAAACCGTGAATTCTTAAGGTATTTACCACCAGTTGTTGAAGTTAAACATTTTAGTTAGATTGGAGGCATGTAGGATAAAACCCTGGCAAGAAAGGGGTATAGTGTGAAGGGTACAAACACAGTTCTGGGTAAAACTCCCACTGGCCAAACAGATACACACCCAAGTACAAAAAGAGATGGAAATAGAGGAGCAAGATCACAGAAAGTGGGTGAATTCACGAGGAGGAACATCCTTTTGTGGCTGTGATGAAATTCCTGTAGAAATGCCTGCACGGTCAGAGAATTTGCCATTCTCAGCAGTGTACTACCCACAGAATCACGTAACAGTCCAGGCTGGAAAGGACGTCTGACGTTCAGCTGGCCCAATCCTGTTCAAAACGAGCCAGACTGGGTTGCTCAGGGCCTTGTCAAGTTTTGAAACTCTCCAGGCGTGAAGCTCCTCGCCCTTTCCAGGCAGCCTGCTCCGGCGCTCACCACCCTTCTGGTGGAAAATGTTGTGCTCGAGCCCAGCTGGACGTTCTCCAGATGTACCTTGCTACTGCTGCCTCTTGGCATTGCGCCTCCGGGGACAAAAGCTTCTCAGTAACTGCCTGCCATGTCAGGGCGCAGGGGGGGCCGGGGGCCTGGGGGCTCCCCATGTGGGCCAAGATGGCAGGGTCTCACCAGCCAGGGCTCGTCCCACCACCCCCAGTGAAGGAGGAGGGCAGGCTGCGGGCAGGCGGGGGCAGCCCCCCATCCAGGTCTGCTGTGGTGCTGAAGCTGGCCTGAGGTTGATCTCTGAACGTGAAGCAGGGTCAGGCGCGGTGAGGGTAACCGGGGTCAGATACAGCCCCGTGATCGCTGAGTGAGTCCATAGCGACGAGGCTGGCTCGGGCCAGGCTGGGAAGTCAGCCCGCGGGTGGTCAGGGTCCGGGCCAGCGGGGCCCAAGGCCAGGCAGAGACATGGCCGTGGTGGAGCTGGGGACCAGCACTGCTGCCGCCTCGCTAGGACAGCGACCGATGGCCCTGGTGGGCTGAAATGGGGTCCTGGGCCATGGGCAGGGGGGGGAGGCTGGTGGTGACCTCGGAGTGTTGGCACTTCGGGCATTTCAAAACTACCATTAGATTCCTCTGCTAACTTCAGGAGTGCATTGTCTAGTTTACAGTAAAATTAAAAAAAAAATCCACTTCTGTGTTACAAACACCATTTTTAGAGAATTAAAAATTATCAAAATTAAAATTAAACAATAACCTTGTACTGCTTATGCCGTTGGAAGTTTTGCTTCTCCTTTAGCCTAACTAAAAACATGCTTCCCAATGATCAAAAAATGAACTTCATTTTCAAATTACCAAGAAAAAGTCGGGATTGTTAACACTACTGTAAAAAGTTTACATAATAGAGCCTTTAAAAATGCTTCAGTTCTATTTTTAAATCATTAAACAATACACCTTTTTTAAAGCTAACCTTGTGTCTCTGCCAAATTTGACTCAGTATTGCCAACTCATTCAGGCTGCATCCCCGCAGGAAAGGACACGGGGTTATATCAGATTGCAAACCCGGCATGAGTTAACGGTGTTGCACTATTGCAAAAAAAGCAAACATTGTGCTGAGAAGTATAAAGGGAATTGCCATCGGTAAAACATGCAAAGTAAAAGTCTCCGTTAATTCAGGACTGGTGAACCATGACCCACAGTGAGCAGCCAACAGTTGCCATCAGTTGGTAATAGATCAACGATAGATCTTGATGGGGTAAGTCAGACATGAACTACAACTACCACCCTAAAAAAGTAGCTAATTGGATGTTTTCATCAGGATGTAGGAGCTCCCTTTCTCTTCTTCCAAACCAGTAGCCCTGGAAGCTAACTCCTCCCCGGTGCCACAGCAGGATATGGAGATCCCAGACTCAACAGTGGTTCAAACAATGGTTCGAGGGGGTCCAAATCCTCTGATCAGTCATAACCTGACACAGGTACATCTCACAAGTTGCATTCTTAAATATTTAAACAGAGTCAGTCATCTTAATTAACTACTTCAGCAACAAGGAAATACATTCTTTCCTATTCTTGTCCCTCCTTACTGTTGGCTTGCCAAAGCAGGCTGTGAAGTCTCATTTATTGGAGCTTTTTAACACTAGGTTGAGATACGAAAGTACACTAGACAACCAATGTTCCTTCTAGCTTTTTTTTTTTTAGGACTATTTCACGTAGAACTTTTCATATATCCATAGTACATCTGGGGAGATTTGAGAGACAAGAAGTTACCAGTAAGTTTCAAATTAATTCATTAAACTATAGAATATAGGAGGTGGGAGGAAACCCTAAGTACTCATGAAAAATCCTGAGTAGGAGTTTTAAAAGCGTACCA
Organism: Phaethon lepturus; assembly: GCF_000687285.1. Classification (NCBI taxonomy): domain Eukaryota; kingdom Metazoa; phylum Chordata; class Aves; order Phaethontiformes; family Phaethontidae; genus Phaethon; species Phaethon lepturus. The sequence continues at coordinate 14,749 of NW_010516815.1, forward strand.
TATAGAAACTGTCTGAGAACAAGAACTAGGTGCCTGCCAGAAGGGCAAAGTCACTTCTGACTTTTCTGTCAGAAACACCTTGATAATGTACGATGCTCACTGAACATTTATCTGTATGTGGGCTAACCTTTACAAAAATACCTGCATTATGTACACAGCCATAACAAAATAATTTGGCCACTTACAAAGGCTTTATTTATATTCTTGTAATACAGCTTTATTGTGCACTGCAGTCCTCTTTTGGAATAACCCCCTCTGACTGCAGATGTAACTGCTGAACATTACTCCTTTGGCCCATTTTGAACTGGTTTTGTGGTTCAAATATTGTGAGGTCCTGGAAGAGTCACTCTAGAATTCATCTTGCTCAAAGATACTCTGCAAAGGCAATGCAAATTTATGACAAAATTCACAGGAGGTTATAAACACTAGCAAGGAAAGCAATCACTAGCAGCAGATTTGGACAAATAAATTCCTACTAATCCTGTTAAATGCTAAAATGATCCAGGCCTCAAGTGGAAGACTTCTACAGGTGACAGGAGACACCACTTTTTCTTGTTTCTTTGGTCTTCCTTTTGAGCTGAAAAGGTCATGCCATTCTTATAACTCAGGGACACATTTATCCTAGCAGATAGCTATGATTTTGTTTTTATTAGTGTTTGAATATAACAAAGAGAAATAAACTATTTTTAGGAAGACAGAGAGGAGTAAAATTATACTTAAAACACAGCAGCAAGTGGTTTCTGAAGTCTGATTACACTTAAAAAAAAAAATCCAAATGAACATCACTGGAATTAGCTGTTTCATTACACATCTTTTATAAGTGGGGCGAGGTAAGTTGAGGACAAGTCCTTTGCAGGGGTCAGCCCTCAGAACAGGTACTTATAGTGGCTGCAGTGACTTTTGGCATAAATCAGAGGGTTGTTTTTTTTTTTTTTTTTATAGGCAGTGTTGCAACATGAAGATAAAAATTACATCAGTACACATTGCTCTCTCTTGGACAAAAATACTGCATTTAGGTTAGCATTCTATCAGAATGGTTTCAGGGTACCCACAAAGAAAGGCAAAAGGATGTTTCTACGTTGCTTTTTATTTTTATCACAACTAAGACAGACCTGAAATGCTACCCTGATATATCCCTAATACCTATTAAAGGTAATATTCAGGACTTGGGTAGGTAGATACTCAGCTATCCAGACAAATCCAAGAAAGGCTGGATAATTAGTCAGAAAGACTCCAAGTTTAAAGTTTGTTCAAAACTTTTTATTAATACTGCTTTCCATAACACTTTCTGAGACAGCAGAGTGAGGGAGAAGTTTATTTACTGAATTTTCTGCTGACTTGCTAATCAAGTTTCCAGAAATATAGACTTGGCACCCTTCCAACTTTCCTTTGTTAATTAACCCCAAATGAACTTTTTGGAGCTACTTAAGAGGAAACTCAGGAAAGGCCAGATTCTGTGGGAGCTTTATTTTTGTATAAAATATGAGGTAGTAGAATGGATTTGAGGCCTATAGATTAAATGTGAAGAGACTAAGTTTGAAAGCGCTGCAAAATTTTTGATCTGCTCGTTGCTGCTTGACAACAGACAGCAAAACCCTCTATCCTTCAGCATTTTTCTAGCCACACGTTTCAAGCTGTGTGCATTCCTCTAGCGGGACTATAGTAGCCGTATGGAAATTACTCCTGCTAACATACATGAATTTCGAGGAATAAAGCCAGAGTGAGGGATTGGACACGAACGATATCAGAACATACTGCAAACACGCGTTAGGGGTAGCGGTACAAAGCCGCTGAACCCCTGCTCTGCCCTGACACTCCCCAAGGAGCACAGCTGAAGCCGACACACTGCACCTCCGCGCCGCCCCAACCCAATTTTGGGGGTTTAAGTTTTTGATTTTTCATTACGTCAAAGGCACACTCCTGACTGTACGAAGCTATGCAGCCCAGCCGCTTCGGGAAAGGCTGGATTTCGTAGTCCTTTAATAGCAGAAGGAAAGTGAAACGTGTATTAAAGCGCGCAGGCCCAGCTTCTGCGCCGGGGGATTCTGCCTGGGCGTGGGGTCCCACCTGAGTCCCCCTCCCCCGGCTCCCGGGTCCACGAGCTGTGTCACAGCGCGAGGCCGTGACGCGGCTGTGCTCCCCGCACCGGGTGACGCCAGGTCCCATGTAAAACCCGGCCTGATGCGGGAAAGCCGCC
>NW_010516816.1:0-21855 GCF_000687285.1 Phaethon lepturus
TTCCACCGGATTTTCTGTCCTACATGTTGTGCCACTGATTTCCTGCATGCCCACAAGAAACACACTTTGTCCTCCTCCTCCTCCTCAGCATCTTCCCCAGAGAGGAATACTGAGATTAATAAGAATAAGAAGCAGCTAAGAGCTGGGTCATGTTATTACCCCGATGTAAATGTACTTGGCATGTACTTGTGCAGCCCACTTGTGCCAGTGTTGACAGGCACCTTTGAGAGCAGGAAAAAAGAGTGGAGGGCTGCAGGGCCCTCCCAGTACTATGATAAGCCCCAGGGCTGAGCTGAGCCAAGTAAATCTCATCTTCCTCTTGCTCACGTGTGCCTGAGGCAGTGCCCATTCCCTGACAAAGAGCCCTCAGTGCTCACTGAAGCTATAAGATGCAGGTAAGTCTCACCTTAGCAGGGTGAGACAGCTCCAGGCTTGTTTGGAGATCAGCTTCAGACCGTGCCGTGGTGTCAGCCCATATGAGGTGTTTCAGCCACCAGCATGAATGGAGCTGGAGGGTTTCCACCCACCCTCCATCTGTGCTCTCACATCTGGCAGGCTTTTACACCCAGTCACACGGTTATCCAGGGTCTCCTCTGCCAGGCAATCTCCTGCTAGCCAGGCCAGGAGTACTTAGCACCCATGGTCAGCCAAGCACAGGTGCCTAGAGCCTGCAGCCTATGGCTGCAAGGGACCCAGAAAGGCTCCGTCCTTAAGAAAACCAAAGTTGAAATGGGTAAGCACAATCAAACAGCTCTTGCTGCATGACACCTACTACTCCTACTTTTTCTCCCATCCACACATCACCTCCTACAAACAGCACCTTTTACTCCAGTCTCCACAAAGCTGGTTAACAGTTAAATGTCAAGTGAAGCAGCAAAACCTTTGCAATTCTGCACCAGCCCTGAGCTCCCTGGCACCACGCAGCCGGCACAGCAAGTGAGGGCTCGGGAGGAAGCAGCATGTACCGTGTACGTTGGTGTGCTCCTCTCGTTGCACAAAAGGAGGGTGTTACTGGAGCATCGCTTTGTGTTTCTCATTCTACACATGACACTGTCACCTGCTTTGCAGAGGAAAAGGCATATGGCGAGTCATGAATAACACGGGGAACAACCAGATGAAGCTGCAGTTGTCTGATGTAGGAGAACCGTCCTATGCCCTGAAGGAGTGCTTCACACCGTATTGCTCTGAGACTGCTCTCTTTGAGGTCCCTGAAGATTTCAGTGTTACCTGTCACAGGAACCAGGTGTAAACAAGGTAGAAAATCCAGCTGCATTTCTCAACACTCCATGAGAGAGGGCAGGCTGGGAAGCACAAGATCCTGAGTTGGTCTCAGCCCAGTTCGCTGGAGGATCTGCGGCCACAGACGGACCTGCACTTTGCCAGAAGCAAATGTCCTTATTGCCCTTCCAGGGCAAGTGCAAGTGTCTATAAGGCCACCCAAGCTAACAGAGGACCCTGGTGTACTGCAGATAGGCCTGCACGTTTGAGTTCTATATAGGAACACAACCCAGCTGCTGGACCTGTTACATCCTCAAACACCAACCTTTTCTCTCTTGTCCCAGACAGCAGTTACATCCCACTGTCCAATTCCCGGAAGTTAAGTGGCAGGCTCCTATCCTCTAATTACATCTTTTAAAACTCAGGCATTGAAGGAACCAGGGCTGGGACACAGCCACAGTGGTTCCCCTGCTCCACATGTATCGGTGGATTAATGAGAGGAAACCTGAGCACAGAAATTAGCCCCATAAGGCTGCAGCCTGAGGCAATGCTGCTATTTTTGCATATGAAAGAAATGGCAGTCACTGAGATTTCAAATACCCAGTGAAAAGCAAAGGACGTGAGGAGCTCCCACTGGAGGATAAAGTACCCCCTTGGTGCTTCCCACACTCCACTTGTCCCTCAGTGGATATGTTATTTCATTTTAAATTAGTTATAGCCATAAAAGCAAAATGCCATTTGCTTTAATGTCAAAATGAAGTCCCACTGAGTTGCCCACCACTGGGCAGGAGAAGGAATTTTATCCAAACTCATTGCATCTGCTTCTTACTGAACAACATCATACAAATAATATGAATAGTGTCAACTATTGTTTTTCTAAGCCTCTTGTATCCAGCCTTACCCCACAAAGCTCATTCAGGAGGATGCCTTATCCCTGTCCTCACTATGTGTCAACTGTATGCAAGCCCTTTGCTTCTTAGAAACGCTCTTGGTCAAAAAGACTTGTCTCCTCTGTGAGTTATCTCTACACTGCGTATCTGTCTGGGTACAAGTTTGGATTTCCTTGAGACTTTCAGCTGTTTGTTAGCAAAACAATCATTTGTAAGCAAATTATATACACTCAAAGCTTGATGTGACCTTTGGGTATATAAAAAAACAATTAGCAGGAGTAAGTACATTAATTTTACGTTACAAAAGTGTTTGAAACACTGGAACTGAAGGACTGTTGACATGCTGCTGTCCGTATTTTTTAAAGGGTTTGGAAACTTGATAAAGCTGCAGAAAGATCCCATAAAAATTGCTGCAGGGCTTGAGAAAGCTTTGCAGTATGAATCTGAAGAATATCAGCCCAGGTAGATTACTATGAGGAAGATTAGGAGATGACTCAGGGCATCTCATGTGGGGGCAACAGATGCCACAAGGGGCTCTTGAAAATAGCAGAAATAGGTGTTAGGAGAATTGGTAGCTCTACAAGATGGGAAAAATAAAATGTGGAAATAACCACATTGTTAATAAGAAATTGTGAAAGTTCGAGCCACAGGGAAAAAACTATCAAGGTAAATGGTGGTGTTACTGCTGAAATCTCCAGGTTGACAGGAAAAGCCTGTTGTGGGGGTGTGTGTCTTAATTAAAAGCAGAAGTATTTTAATCAGACACACATTGCTGGCTGGGCTTGCTCCAGGACTAATTAGCTGAAATTCCAGTGTGGACATGCAGCCAGACTAGATGATTTCATGGACTCTTTCCTGTCTTGGAAGGGTGGATGAACCTATGTGTCCATGTTACCTGCTTTCCTAAGGAAAAAAGAAAAACATCTCTCTTCTACTTGATATTTCCTCATCCTGCAGCCCGCACCTGAGTACAGTTTCCATCAGCTTCATCAAAGTGTTGTTCACATAATCTTGTGAGGCCAAGGCCAGATCTCACTCCTGGCCCTTCTCCTGGTTTAGACGATGACTCTGACCTGCCACTTTCACCACTTCATTGCAAAATAAGGGCCCAATTACAAGACAGGAAAAGAATAAGCATCTAGAAGGGATGAAACACTTCCAGAGACTTCTAAACAGAGAACTCCTTACTTTCTTAGGCAAGCAGCAATATTTAACTATAGCCAGCCACACTTTGCTCTTATCCACAGTTGTAAGATTGGCCCCATGGTGGCCCTAGATCACATCCTCCCAGAAACCCAGCCACGAGCACCCATCTCCCCTTGACTAATAGCAGTAACCCTACTTATACACAAGAAAATGTGTACACTGATTATGTTTCAGAAATCAAGTCAAATGCATTTTTTTACTTATACTTCTCTTTTTTCATGTAATATCTCTAAAAATAATCCCTGAAACCCCCATACCTTAAGTGTTTTTTGAAAAATAACAAAAAAACCCAAGAAACTCTCCAGTCAGTTAAAACAGATGACGGGAAAATCCTGCACTTGACTAATTGTAGTACTGTGGCCGGGCTTCATCTTTGGGGATTTCTCAAAGTTCAACTTCTGCATGAGTGAACTATGAGCCAAACCGAAAGTGAAAATCTGGCTCTGCTTGGAGCCCTGCTGAGCCAACCACAGGTGAGCCGGGTAAATCTACGACTCTGCTTTTACAGACCTGCACCAAACAAAACAAACAGGTCTTTTTGGTGCTGGCTTAAAGAAGAAATTTGAAAGAAGCTCGAGTTCTTAAGAACAGCCGCTCAAAATCTATTTTTGGAAGACTCCTGGGGACTTTCTTGCTGAAGGGGGAAGAAGCGCAAGAAGTTGACTCACATTTCAAATAGTTGGTTTTCAGCTGAGGAAACCTTACTTTTTTTCAGTGAAAGCATTTTATATTCAGTTAAACTTTTCATGATGCAGAAGTCATTTCCAAAACAGTTTCAGTCTTTCCTTCATTTTGCCAAGAGACAAATCTAACCTATTTTTCCTTAGCATTTTTACCACTTTTACCTGACAGGGGCTCACCATGGAGCTGGCTGGGGGGAACAGCACAGTCAAGCGGCCGCAGCTGCTCCAGTAGCACCCTGCTCAGTAACCCATACCCTGCAAATAGGCACATCACTGCTCCCACCCTCACCCCAGGGAGATCCCCCCGTATCCTGACTTCAGAGAGCCTACTCATGGCAGACCTCTCCAGGCTATTATGTTTAAGTTATAAAAATATTTCCAAGGAAAGTTGTACCAGGTTTTTTGTTTGAAAGGGATTAACAGATCCCTTCAAATTGGTAACCTTCTCCTCTCATGGACCCCAGGCACCTGCTGTGTCCAAACTATAACCTGCTCAGGCAGAAAACTGGTCCCTCTTTCACCCATGGTGACCTGATTTGGTTGAGTCCCAGGCACTGCGCTATAATAAGCAAGGTTAATAATAATCATGCTAATTGCTAGATCAACAACATCAGAGTCAATCAAGTGTGCCCACCCTCAAACCCCAAACCCAGCCTCTCTATAACACACTGACACAGTAACCTTTCCTTATCAAAACAGTTGATTGCTTATCTAGCATTTAAGCATTCATCACTGGTTTTCAAACCAGACATCTGATGTTTCCTGATTTATGTATTAAATGCACAAGCTTTCATGTCAGGAGAGTGACTTGCACAAAGCCTGTGCTCACCTTGAGGAAGTCATCGATATCCACTGCTCTTCCACACAGGCCTTCAGCCATGTGCAGCTCTCCTCCTCCTCCAGTTCCACTTTTCTAGTTGGACTTCTCCATTCAGACCCTGGTAATACAGTCTCTGGCTCAGATGCTATCTAATGAGCAGATCCTTCAAGACAAACAGAGGTGAGCAAGACAGCAGCTCTGCTTATTTTAAAGAAACTTTGAAACATAATCGTTCAGGAGGATACTAAAGGCAGAAAGTGAATTTCCCTGGACAGGCTTGGTCTGAGTGGGGCTGCTAGCACAGCTACATGGAAGTCCACGGCACAGAAAAAGTTAGGTCCATCCTTTAAACACATTTCATCTGCTTCATGGATCGTAAATGTTCCTCTGGACTCTTTGCTGGGTAAAGTGCTCATTTTGAGGTCCCAGCTCTTGTTTTTTGCAAGCTTTGCAGCTAGCGGAAAACGAAGGAGGCGAGGCACTCTGAGGGGAGCTATGCTTCTTAAGCCCTTTATCCTCACAAAAACGCATCAGTAGTTGAGCAGACTGTGTGAGCCATTATTCAGAAAATGCTGCCACTCGAAACAGGTGCCAGCTGGATGCATTTCAATCTAGTATGTAAATAGAGCTGGCTAGCGACTTTCAGTAAAGTATTTGCCCAGTGGACCAGGACAGCTCTTTTGTAGCAATAGAAGGAAAGGTTTTCTGAACCCTAGCAGACACAGAATGGGTTGTGAAACATAATGATCCCTGGTATCTGGTGTTCGGTTTTCAGTTGGGTTTTGGGGTTGCTTTTTTCCCCTGCAGCTGCTCTGTATGCATGCATCTAAACTCTGTGTGGCTCATACCTTTAGTAAAAATGATCACATCCTCCTTCTGTGTCCCATCCAGGTAACTGTGCCATGTATTTGGAAATGCACCATAAATCAGAATAATTTTCCTTTTCCTGGCAGCTCTGGAGGAAGGGATTCTGTGCTTCAGGGCCCAAAGGATTTGCTTTTGCTCTTAGAAAGACCCTCTCTCAGGTAAAATTATCAGCCTAAGCTCTAAATCCTGGGAGGAGAAAAAATACCAGCTTTTCTGAAAGAGTCTCTGCCATAGTCTTAAACCAAAAACACCCCTGGATGGCTTTTCTCTTCACACAGGCAAAACATTTAGCCCACACACAGGTCAGCCAGCCCACCGCACTTCGTTGACTTTTCACTTTCCTCCTACATTCAAACAAATTGGTGCTTCTTCATAAAGCCCACACTTCTTAAATTACTCAGGGGGTAACTCAATTTATCAGTCTGAAGGTCTGCGAAATAACAGAGGCTACACCTCCTAATTCAGCCTCAATTGCAATGTTTACCTTACTAATGGACAAAGTGCATCTTGTGTTTCCCATCAATGCTATTCATTTCTGCTGAGAAGTGACTTATCAGAGAGAGATGACTGAAAAAGAACAGAAAGATCTAAATGTATTCCTATCTAATTTCTTCTCACAGTCAGTTCAGATGTAGTTTTTAATTTCCATTGTTTGGGGTAATTAAAAAAGTTTCAGTTATTGTATTAGATACAATTCCCATCAGAAATTCCCCTAGATGATACCTACAAGCAGAATTCTTAAAATCAATTTGCAATGTCACTTTTGTGATACTATGATACAGGTTTGGGCTTTTTCTTCTGCTGGGATGCACAAGGAAGAGCAACAGTCTTTCCTGGTTCTTTTTTTTTTTTTTCTTGGTAGAGCTACTGGCACTTGTAAATACTGTCTTTTTTTTCTTGGCCTCTTCTTGGGTGACACAGGAAGGTGAATGGGAACTCAGCTGACACTTAAAGGAGAAGAAAGGCTGTGCCTTTAATAGAAACATTTTAATTTACCTTCTTTAGCAGACAGCATTAAAAAAGTATAATTTTAAGGAGCCTTCAAGGAAAAAAAGGAGTAATTAAACCCAGAATTTTGCTTACATGCCCATTCAAGCATTTTTCATCTTGCTTATGTTGTGTGAAAAGACTAAAGCAATAGCAGAACACATTAATTCAGTTTGTTAGTCATTCTTTAACATGACTGTATGCTGCTTTACAGAGAACAACCAAGATAAGGGTCTCTCTGGATATGACTGAGAGAAATGAGTGATGTGAAAAGCATAGGCTCTGGCAGAGAGGAAGTCTATTCTGCCTTCAAGGACATCAAGCTCAGAGTCCTGCTGCCAAGATTTAATGTAAAAAGGCAGCATATGTGTCACAGCTTGCATGGATTAGACAAAGATTTGTTAATTGATTCTATTTTGGAGGGTAGAAGGTGCCCCAGAAGAATGCCCCAGGTCCTTGCCAGCAATCTTTCCTTTGAACACTGTGCTCTTCTGCCCATGCGGACAGAAGCTGACGTACTGGTAAAACTGAAATGATTACCAGTGATTAGGAAAACAGATTCTAATAAGAACCTAAATCAGCCTTCTCCTATACTCTTTTGTCAAGAATAAATAAAATTAATAAACTAGGGTCTTGGAAGAAAAAGCTTCTTATAAAGGCATGAGAATTGCATCTGTTTCTGAAGCAAGTAAAATCATTTGCCATTAAAGATAGAAACCTGGATTAGGTGGCTTGCAAGCCTGATACGACCTGCTAATTCCTACATTCCTATGTTTTATGTACACTGTTTTTCCGCAATGAGATGGCTCAAGCTGAAAATTCAGCTGTGTTCAAGGCTTCCATGAACTGCTGAATATTTGGATACAGAGGTTAGCTGTGGTCACCTGTAGGGGCTTCCCACCACCACACATCTTCAAGATCTTGGTTTCAATTGCAACTATAAGCAGAAGTTCCAGAATAGCACGAGCAAGGATGTTCCCCACATTGTTTCTAAAATCGGGAAGTAGAAGAAAGCTGTTAAGACCTCCAGAGCTACAAATGCCTCATTCACAAGGTATGCCATTCTTGTTGTATGCTTCTGCCATGCAGATTTTCGGGCTTCCCCATCTCTGAGTATGTTTTAAATATAATGTAAGGGGACTGTGCTTGGCTGTTCAGAAAACCACAAACCCTCAGGATCAGCCCACACTGAAGATGCCTTCAGGTTGTTTGAACGTGTTGCTTGTGTATTCGCTCTGTAGACACCTCAACACAATCCGCATGGAGAAAAGCCAGGGTAGCCCCTTTCAATGGGTGCTGTATTGCTCAGAATTATTACGGATGTGAATTATAAATGCATTCTGCAAATCTGCCCTGGATGTCTGAATTTTTTTTCCAAGTAAAAAAGACAGAATTGTGTAGACACACAAATGCTGCCTATCTGCCTATAGGGATGTCTGTATATGTAACTATGCATTTAGTGGGACGGATCCTGTTGTCTTTTCTTTACACAATGCATTTTCATAAGGAGACAAAGATAATAATGCTCAGATAGCTCTGAGCCTCTGGCCAGCCTCCCCAAAATTCAATTTTTTTTTGTTCAGTTTGGTATTACTAGATGGAATAAAAATAGCTTGCTTTGCTTTGAGAAGTATGGTCACCCACTCCAAAAGCGGAATCCTGCTTTATCACCATCAGCTCAGAGCAGCGGCCAGGAGGTTGTCTGTTACAGTGGCTGTGTACCTAGTGTCATCTGATAGCCCTAGAAGATTGTCCCAAGGCCAGGAGCACCATCTACACTGATTTCAGCTCCTTCCCAGCATAAAGTGCATAGGCAGAGGGCAGGCAGCATCTGGAGAGCCAGTTAGATCTCCTTGACCCTCCTCCTGGCCCTGGGATTTAGGATCTGGATGCAGCAGCTTCCAGGTTAGACAATACTTGCAAAAGGCACTTAGGCTTGTTAAACTTCAAACTCTGGAAGGAAGATTTGTTTGGCTAATCTCCTGTGCTCTTCCTCCAAGGGTGTCTCTCTCATGAGACTCCATGCTAAGATGCCCCATACAGCAGAGACAAGAAGCACGGAGAGGTTTGTGAGCTGACTGGCAGTGGTCCCAGGGACAAGCCAGGATTTGAGGAGACCTGGAGAAGAATGTAGCCACCGTAGGCATGTCATTTTCTCACTTTGCAAAGCCCTTCTTCTCCACCTCTCTTTTGTCCTGGAGGTGGGGAGGATGGCAGAGGTGCTGCTGTGCTAACCTTGCAACCAACCAAGACTGTCATCCAAAGGGGGGCTGAAGTGCCTCAGGAACATGGCAGGACAGAGAAAGTACCTCAGTGACTTGGACTGATAAACACAAATAGTGTTCAGCATATTTGAAATGCAGCTTGCATGAGTGTCAGCAGTATGTTGCAGAAAAGAAGAATTATTTATATTTGGGCTGATGGATACAGTATGATATTCAGAAGTTCTCACGTGCATTCTTGTTTCTGAAGGTCTACAAAGGCTTGAAGTAATCTGTGAAAGGCTAAAACCCCCAAGTGAAAAATGTAAAAAAATAGCTTGAAGTCACCCAAAGGTACTGTTGACAAATAACAGTTTCTCAGGGCTCCAGAAGAAGATATTTTGTCCCAGTTTGGGCTGGATGAATGCTAGTTGATAAAGCATAACTTTGACAACTGTAGGCTTTTCTCTGAGTTACCAGATAAAACCTACCTCTGGCTTTTTCAAATATACTGTGATTTAATCACTGACTAAGTAAGTAGTCAGTGAGCTGCTGTGAGTACAACACAAGGAATGGTCATCTCAGCACTGCGAGAAGACCCAGTGGGGCAATGATGACCAATAAGTCCCAGCAAATGGAGAATTCTGGTCATGGGAATGAGCAATTCAGCAAGTTTCTCAAACAGCAAAAGGCACATAGTCGCTTGCAGAAGAATAACACAAGCCAAGCTAAGTCACTTGACTGGCAACAAAATGAAGAACTCATTTAAAAGAAACCAGGCATATCTGAGTTGTAGAAAACTTTCATACTTGCACAACAAGCCACTAGGTACTAAGGCAAGACACCGACCAGCCGCCATGGATCATATGATGCTGTCAGTCACGTGAACTGGCTTTGCAGAGAAAATCTCTCTGATGTGACTTTTAGACTGTTACTCAGCAGATTAGCTGCTGTGGCCTTGCAAAAAGTTATATAGATATCTTCCCCATTTTGTAGTGTTATGTATTCTTAAACCCTTGCTCTCAAGAGTTCTTAGCAGGGTTAAAGAGAGACATAGGCAAAGGCCCCCAGTCTCTATGAGGTGACAGTGGGCAAACTTCTACCTTTCCATACTCCAGTGTGGATTGTTGCAAGTCTATAAATTATTCTACGTGGTCAGATTAAAGGGACTGTTTTTTCCCTGCTTGTCTGTTCAGTTCAGCACAAGGAAGCAGACTCCTCCTACATGCAAACAAACAGTATAACATCTCAGAACCTGCAAATTTATCTCTGCTGAGGAGGAGGGCATGAAGAAATGTCACCAGCAATTGCTTTCTGAATGCACAGTGGGCTGGAACGTCCTCTCACTGGCTATTATGCAGCCTTTGGAGGAGCCCCTTGCTGACATGTGCAATCACAAGTGCAGATCTGCCTCTGCTCTCATTCCTTTTTTGCCTTTCTGCCTTCTGCTTAGTCAAACTGGAGGCATAAACCCAACTGCTATCTGGACCTAGGAGCATTTTGTACTCACTGTGCCCCCGGCAAAGCAGGGGAGAACCCAGCTTAGAGCATGCCCGGTAGCATAAAGGAGCCTAAAGCAGATATTACAAAACTGTCAGGAAAAATGAGACATGGGAATCCCAGGCTTCCTTTGGCGTAAGGGAGGCATGAGAGTGGTACAGACCCGTGCTGCTGAAGGGAACCCAGGTGAGTAAATGAGATGCACCTCAGTGCATAAAAGAGCAGACTGAGCGCTACTGCGGGGGGGAACAGTTTAAGAGCAGGGTGCTACTGTTATTATGTAAGCAGTATAGGTGGAAGGAAAATGGTGGTGTTATGTCCCAAGAGCTGCACAAGGAGCTGCACAATGTCTGCCTTTATCGGGAACTGAAAGAAGCACTTTTGTATAGAGAAGAGCAAGAAGAAATTTTTATTCCATCTCAGTTTTCTTCATCTGGAAAATAGGCTGCCTCCAGTATTCCTCTTAGACTGAAGCAAGCGTGCTACCATTCGTGTTGTGTATGCTACTCTCTACGTACTATGTGTTTACCACATGTGTACAGTTTTGTGGGAAACACAGAACATCTCAGCCTGTGGTTTAAACCCCTTTATACTCTATGGGGAGAAAGAGGCAGTTGCAGCTGCAGAAGCCCTCTGAGCTGTCTTAGGTTCCTACTGTAGGACAGGATTCCTCCCCACGTAGACATGCCTTGCTCTCTCTCTGGACTATGGAGAGAGTCTAGATGACTAACTTGGATATAGATGTGCCAGTTTAGACAGAGAAAATAGCTAATGGGTTTTATGCCCACTACCTTTTGCACTGACAGGGACATCTCATCAGTTCCTCATGACACCACCTTGGACTAGTTTTGTCCACTCACAGTCTCAGCCTTTGACTGCATCCTCCAGGGGAGAAAGCTGTTTTTCTGTGCTGTGTTTGAACAGCAGCTGGAGCAATAAGGCTTCAGTCTGTGCTCCTTCAGTGAACCTCTAGTGTTATCACACACAAAACTGATTATAATCATCATCCCAAAATATGAAAGTATGTTTATCTCATGCTTCTGTGATTTCAGTGTGGGGATATCAATGCTAGTGTAAATGGCAGGATGGAGGGAAAAAATAGAGACATATGTCCTAGGTCAGAAACCATGGCAGTGCCAGTCAGTGTGTTTTCACAGCAGTGACTGTTGCTGATTTCTGCCACCTGAGAGTCTGGGCCTCCATTCTCAAGGCTCTGCCTCAGTGAAATGACTCTCCCAGAGTTGGTTCACATGGTTGTCCTAAGAATGCAAGCTAGAAGTGAGTCCCTGCTGCTCCCCTCTTGCAGCTGTGGCACAACCTTCTGCCTGAAGCACAGGCGGGGTCTCAATGAGCTGTGGGTTGTATGCAGTGAGGAGGCAGTATCTGGGTGTGAAGAAGAGCAGGAGGTATTCATCTTCAGATACAGTAGTTCTCCATCTTCATTTGCAGTAGTTCTCTTATCCTTGTCTGGCCCACAGCTTTCCTGTTGCTGCTTTCTGGTGAGTTTTGGTGACATTTCACACAGCTGTGCTGGGTTGTATGGCACAGCATTCATCTGCTATCCCATCTGGGCTAACTCAGACTTGTGTCAGAATGTGGGAAGTGAAAGTAGAGGCACCAATTTGTATTTAGACTGTGACCACATTATTTTGAATTGCTCCTCTCCCCCTTGTAAACAGGTCATGCAGTAAGCACGCAGCACCACAACAGCAAGGCCAGGTTTGCAGGAGGGAGCGTGCTGAGAGCTGTGCATGTGTAGACAGCCGGAACGGGAAGGGCAGATGTGCAGGGGTGCATCTTTTGTGTACTCCTGCGAAGTGGAAAGTGGTCACTCTTGGTCACAGGAGACCACAGATTTACTTTCACCTAGTAGTGAAACAGTTAAACACCAGTCAACACCATTCCTCTTAGCAATCCAGTCCTCCTGAATTGCAGGTTGTGACATGTATGGAAGAACTGGATGGCCTGTATAAAATCTAGATAACCACTGAGTTCTCTTTATTTCATGACAGGGCTCACCAGTAAGTGGCAGCTGTACAAGACGTAGGGATCCAGGATTGAAAGGGACTACTGTAAAGACATCCTCTGGCTTCATGCATTTTTGCGTCAGACAAGCCTTTACTCATTTTATGTTTCTCTGCTTTTAATCTGCTGAAGGAGGACAGGAGCACTGCCTTTCTTCCACCTCATCTCCTTTGTGCATTGCAACCTGTGTATTCCTGGGGGTAATGGCAGCCTCTTGTTAGAGATACCGAAGAGCAATGGAAAGCTCCTTTTTGGGCAGGTCCTTTTGGTACCACTGGGACATGGCCCTGGTCTTGGCCTGCAACATCCCTTCCTGTGTGATCAGGGAGATGACCCCCCACCACCTCTGCTCCACATTTGCTTCTGAATACACAGGAAAAACCAGGCATCTCTCCTCTGAAGCACCATGAGGTCAGGGCTAAGAGGTACCTCAGGCCTTCACCTACCCTTTAGCCAGCAGCAAGCTGAGGAGACTCTGCAAAAGTATCTATGGCTGTCAGAGCAGGACCCAGATGACAAATTAGCTGTGGCTTGAAGGCAAAACTATTTTCACTGACAAAAAGTCCACACAGTACAGGATAGGGCCAGGTGCTGACATGTCAGATCCTGTTACCAACCTTGCACAGTCTCTGCAAGAGGAGCGCAGTGCTTTGGAAAAGCCCTGGTGACCTCCCTTGGACATTGCCATGACCACTCTAAGGAACAATCCTGGCACTGCATCCCTGGCAGGCATTATATCGGTACGGAGAGACTTCAGATGAACAGCAGCTTTACATTCAGCAGACATAAGAATGGGAAAATGGAAGGGGAAAGGCTGGTCATGAATTTCCCATGTAGGAGCAGTGCTCCTTCATCCTGGGATGGGACTGGGCTGGTGCAGGCACAGGCAGCACCAATGGTGCTCCAGGAGAAACCTACAATCTGTGGTCAGAGCTGAAGAAGAGGTGGGATTTAGGCTTGCTAGCCCTTGGTGACTGACAAACAAACCCAAACCTCCCTGGCCTACTCAGCCCCTCTTCCACGAGGAGTTCCTAATCTTTTCAGATACGGGATGAAGAGCTGGGGGAGAAACGCTTTACCCAACCCATGAAAAGTCTATGAGTCTTAAAAATTTTCAGAAGAAAATTCTATTGAGATTGCTCAAAATTCCCAAGATATTTTCCAAGAAACTGGAAGGGAAGATTAAAGAGCTGCACTGAAATAAACAGCTGTGGGAAAATCAGGCTAGACAGACACTTAATGTCAGTCACAAACCTACCAATATTGGGACACTTTCCTGTCTTTTGTTGCAAACTAGTAAAATGAAAGTTAAATTCAGTGGGTGGATTTTAATTGCAACATCATTCTCTATGGTGTTGATTTACGGATATGTTGAGCCTCTAAGAGAAACATCTCCATAAACCGCAGAAGTAACTGCCCTTCTGCCTCTCTTGCAAAACATATTGCAGGAAATCATGAGGGAAATAATGCATCTAGTGAGGAATCCATTTCCAGGAAAAAAACCTCAGGCTGGATGGGCCAAAGAGAAGAGAACAGAAACTGAACAGGGTGGAGGGGAAACATAATCACAGAAAACTGTGTGACAGCTGCATATCTCAATGCAGAAATAAAAATGTACTAGAAAACATCACATGGGTCGTGGTGAGATGTATTCACAAATTTTGGAATAAGACAGATAAAAATATTATTTACATTTTTCTTAAGCCCATTCCTTATGCATTCATTTCAAATGCAGAATGAGACAGGGATCTTATGAAAAATACATCTATGTAATCATATAACCAGAGACATTACAAGAGCACACAGAGTCAAGACAGCTAACAGGTTTGCCTATGCAACCATAAAGTGGACACTTCCCAGTTTGATCTTGGCAATCAAGATCACTTTCTTTCTTCAGTGTAATTTCCTAGGTCTTTATTAAACGGAAACCAGAGACATCTTTTTGGCTTTGTTTTGCAGGCACATGCATCCTTTTACTTCAGATTTCATTATTTGTGAGCCTGAGTTCGAAAGTTGGGACTCCCAAGCCCCTGGCAAGGAGAATTAGCTATGTTTATAAATCTGAATGGACAAAAAGTGACAACTGAGCTGAGTCCAGGGAGATGGCCATAACTGGACAGCATTCCCACCAAAGTCATAGATTCCCATTCCCCTTCTGTTTAGGACAAAAGTGTCTACAAACAGGAGGAAAAAAGGAACAGGGAGAATTAATAAAGGCAGCCTACAGATATGGTTCAGGAGACTCTTTTGCTCCCTGTCCTCATTCAGAGCAAGCATCATGCGTAGCTTTTTCTCACTAACTTCAGGTGGCTCTACCAAAACCCTGCAGACCCCTTCCAGCCTGTATTCCCTCTTGGGAGTCTCTACTGTGGCTTTGGATCTGACTCCCAAAGGAAGAGCAAATGGAAAAACAAGCGTAAACAGCTGAGCAGCTGGAGGACAAGTTCTTTCTGCTTGTCACTTTTCCTGTCTACCTTCCACAGGGGTCTCTGACCTTCATGTTACCACTGCCCTCAACCATGGGCACTGCACCAGTTGGGTAACAGTGGGCATGATCGGAGCTGCTTGCTCCTCACTGAGCACTCTCTTTCATCTACCCAACTTCTGCATATGTATGTATATGCATACATATGCATATGTAACTTTCACTAGTATCTGCATTTCTTACTCTACCCCACCATCAGACCATGGTCTGTAAAGAGAAAATGGGAGACAAAAATAGAAGAATACCATATCTGCATAGATATTAAAGAATTCTTTCTCTCCACTAATATTTACTTGATATGTTTTTCTCCTTGAAGATGTCAACAAAATGTCTTTGCCACAAGCCCTCCCACTATGCACCAGCTGAGGGACTTGAACCCTTTGTCATTGTAAGGGTTGAGTTAAAAAACAAGTCACGGTGGCTTGCATGAAGTGAAAGCTGATATCTCAAAGGTAAAGATGTATATTTGCATCTGAGGAATCAGCCAGCTCCTCACCCAGCATCTCTGTCAGCTGCTGCCTCCCCTTCTCGTGGGCCCAGACCCACCACAGTACAGGTGGAAGCTGTTCAACTAACCATCTCCCTCCTCCCTGCTCTGTTGCACTCATTTTGACAGCTGTCAGATGTTCTCAGCACAGTGGCTGCTGCTGTTGCTGCGTTGGTACTGATAGGAACTTGGCCTTAAATGTTCCTGCATTTAGTTGTTATTTGGACAGGCCAACAAAGTGTTCCCAAGGCAACACAAGCTTGGGAAGGTCTTTGACAATAGTTGGTACTTCCTACCTCACCAAAAGCCCACTGGACTTTAAGAAAATAATGCAAAGGTATATGTATCACTCTGTAGCTTTTCATATGCTGAGCAGAAAAGACACTGAGAAGGTTTGTGAGTCCCTCCAGTGAAAGATTATAAGATTCATATAGAGCAAAACCAGGTATCACAATCAATTCCCCCTTAAAACATCTTTATCCCACTTCTACAGAGAGCTAGTCAGTGGGTACATTGAAAATTTGTTACTAGCTGCTCTTAAGTTGAAGTGTACCCATTCCCTGAGGTGTTGAGAGAAGTGTGAGCATACATACACTTTCCCATAGGACAGCTGGTTAAGAGGAATCAGGTTAGCCAACATTAATGGGGTGCAGCCCAGTGATGACTGGGGAGTCTGTAGTACAAACCAACCATGACATGTGCAAGTGCTGTTACCCATAATCAGCCAACACAATAGAATGGTTTCTTGGTTTTCTCTACACTTTTGTTATTGTTGCATATTTTATGGGCACATCCAAACGTCTCCTGAATTCCTGCAAGATGTTAGCAGGATTTGTATTCTACACTTTGCATTATAACACTACTTATTAAAGAAAACAGTACCTGCCTCATTTTCCTGTCGTCATGCATATCACTTTTAATGCATCAAGTTTGTGGAGAAGGAATGGATCCTGCCTGTGCACAAGACTATGAACATACTGAAGGCCTGTTAAATGTTGATACAGCGTGGCACCAGGGTATAGACACGATGAAGGATCTCAGTGATCCAGTGCCCACTTACAGTAACGGAAACATCTTGCTGTGGCCCCATAACTTTGTCCAAGGCAGAGTTCATTCAGAGCAGAGTTCCACTAGGGACCCAACAAAATCTCTTCATTCATAAGATTTTGGTTGGTAGTGGATCTTTGAATCATACTCATTTTTTTAGAGACAAGTCATTGACTAAAACTTGATTCAAGCACCATTTGGAGCAACAAGTCTTTGAATCCCAGCTTTGCAGCATTCCTGTGTGATATTTCTGTGACAACTCAAATCAAAGCCTAGGGGCTGATCCCTGTCCCTTTTTTGTCTGTGTCCCCAGACCCGGCATTCCAGGCAAGCACCCTGATATTAAAACCACCCTCTGTAATTATCAGATATAGTCTAGGTCATGCTTTTATCATGTGTTTTCTGTAGAAATGTTTTGGGAATGCATCATGTAGACTCTCTGTTCCTCCTTTCACTGGTACTGAAAATAAAAGGGATCACAATGAAAAACACTGCCCAAAGCACAGGTTAGTTTTATCTCAGCCATGCTCAGTGCACAGCAGTCATGAAGAAGACCAACTGAAAGGAGTTACACCTCACACTGCCAAAGCCTGCCTGACCTCTCCCCAACACTGATCTCATCCAAAATTTGCCAAGGCAGTTACACTCCCAACTCCTATTTAAAATCAGGGTGGGTAGGTGATTAAAAAGACAATAGGTCTCTAAGTATCTTTAAGGGTCTGGTCCTTGACTCCACTTCCTCACCAGAGCCCTCAGTGGTAACTCCCCAGCACAATATTGCCCACAGCCACCAAAGCCAGCTCCAGCCTCCTCCTGCCGAGACAGTGCAAAAGTCATGGCACAGGAGATAAAATCCCACAAGTGGGCAAGTGGTGTTTCCATCACCTCTTCTCTTCTAAGGAACAGAGACTGGTGTGGTACCTTGACCACATAAAGTAAAGCCCTCATACATGTGTATCATTGTGAAAGAGTCTGTGGTTTCTAATGGAAATTCCCCATTTTGAGGACAGAAGTTTTTACTAAAAGTGATAGAATATTTCATGACAGCAGGCTTTTAAAGGTGTTCTCTTATAAAGGCACAATCCGATGGCAAAAGCCTGGGATTTTTTCCTATTCTTCTTGTCACATATCCCTGTTTAATTTTGAACACCACCTAAATCAGAATGGTGGCATTTTACACCCGGGGTGCATGTAGAGCCAGGCTGCAGGAATTGGGCCCTTTTCAGTTATACCTACATTGATACAGAAACAGCCACAAAAACCACTGTGAGGGAAAGCATTTTTGGCGGGAAAATTCATTCTGCAACATTAGTGGTATCTGACGCATTGAGAAAAAGAGAACCAACAAAAAATGCATTTTGAGGAACTAAAACTAGGATCTGCTAAGCAATAATAAAGAAGGAAAAAAGAGAAGGAAGAGAAGAAAACAACCACAGTGGCTGACCGTAATTTCCTTTTGGAGGATTACCTCTGTATAAGAAATTAAGAAACTACTTTCAAGTTGCTTAAAATATTTGTTTTCAATCAGTACAACATAATGCAGCATTTAAAAACTAAACTGGAAAGTGCAGGCATCTTTCTTCCTTAGTTTCATTAAAATCACTTTTCTACATAGAATACTGGCCAAACCCCAGCCAAAATTCTCTAAGGTACGCTAAGCAAAAATCACTGGTTGACCAAAGAGAGGATATTGTTCCCATTTGTTATTCAATTCTTCCCCCACTGTTAAAAATAAGTAATCTTTGGGATATAAAATTGGCCTTTGTCTCTTGGCTGGGTACCCCAATGTACTGAAAATGGAAGAGGGGAATTTCAATCTCTGAAATGATACATAAGCCCAAATGCTACTGATTTTCATTAATTTATGATGACAGTAGAGACAAGGGAAAAATCTATTAGTCACAAAGATAAAGCAGTGATTTCTGTCTTGAGACCAAGCGTATTCAGTTCACACTCCAGGGTGTGAACTAGGGTGTTCAACTAGGCACTCATATATGCTCTTTGCTGAACAGTTAATCAAGTCCTTTGAATCACTCTGAACATCTCAGTGTTCACACAGATGGTGTCACATTGGGGAAAGGGGTGTTCTCTGGCTTGTCATTAGGATATAGAGCAAGAAGTCTATGTCCAAACACTCATCCCTCCAGTCAACATCCCAGTGGTTCTTTAGAGGATTAAATATGAAATTTACAAATATTGGCAGCTTCTTGTATATTCTGACAGCCTTACAGGCATGCGTTGGATGACAGAGGCATACCTTGGCACAGGTCTTATCACAGAATCATAAAATAGTTTGGGTTGGAAGGGACCTTTTAAGGTCATCTAGTCCAACACCCCTGCAATGAGCAGGGACATCTTCAACTAGATCAGGTTGCTCAGAGCCCCACCCAGCCCAGGATACGGTTGGTGTTCTGGACTGTTGAGCACACATTGATGGCTCATGTCCAGCTTTTCATCCACCAGTACCCCAAGTCCTTCTTGGCAGGGCTGCTCTCAACCCCTTCATCCCCCAGCCGGTATTGGTACCAGGGATTGCCCCGACCCAGGTGCAGGACCTGACCTTGGCCTTGTTGAACCTCCTGAAGTTCACATGGGCCTACTTCTTGAGCTTGTGCATGTCCCTCTGAATGGCATCCCATCCCTCAGGCACGTCGATCACACCTCTCAGCTTGGTGTCGTCTGCCAGCTTGCTGAGGGTGCACTCGATCCCACTGTCTATGTCACTGGTGAAGATATTGAAGAATACTTGTCCCAGTACACCCCTGAGGGACACTGCTTGTCACCGATCTCCATCTGGACGTTGAGCCGTTGACCACTACCCTCTGGATGCAGCCATCTAACCAATTCCTCATCCACCCAACAGTCCACCCTTCAAGTCCATCTTTCCAGTTTAGAAAGAAGCATGTTGTGGGGGATTGTGTTAAAAGCCTCACAGAAGTCTGGATAGACAACATTGATAGCTCTTCCCTTGTCCACTGATGTGGTGACTCCATCATAGAAGGCCATTAGGTTGGTGAGGCAGGTCAGGCCAGGTCAGGTCAGGTCCTCGGTGAAGCCATGCTGGCTGTCTTGAATCACCTCCCTGTCCTCCATTTGCCTTGTTGATTGATAGATATAACGAGCTGTCCATCTAACCACCTTCCACTCTCCGTTTCCTCATCTGTGTAGCTCAAAACCTGAACGCAGTCACTGAAGCTTTATCTGAAAATCTGACTATGCTGTTCTGTGAACAGTGGAACCAACCCTGTGATGTTTACTGCAGACTTGTCTCCTTTGTGCCCTGATCCACCTCTCTGCAAAGACCTTGATCTCCACCATGATTATATGCCATTTCCACCAGGCACACCACAGCTAACCCAGAGCTATGGGCACAGTGACAGAGTGACTGTGGTGCTCATGCTGATTAGCCACCCAAGACTGCTTAATGGCTTTTTTCTCAGGGAAAAAAATACCCACTAATTTCCAAAATGCTTGTAGGAAATTTACTGGCTTGGGGAAGAGTTGCTCCCTTGCTTGTTCACTGATGTGGTGACTCCATCATAGAAGGCCATTAGGTTGGTGAGGCAGGTCAGGCCAGGTCAGGTCAGGTCCTCGGTGAAGCCATGCTGGCTGTCTTGAATCACCTCCCTGTCCTCCATTTGCCTTGTTGATTGATAGATATAACGAGCTGTCCATCTAACCACCTTCCACTCTCCGTTTCCTCATCTGTGTAGCTCAAAACCTGAACGCAGTCACTGAAGCTTTATCTGAAAATCTGACTATGCTGTTCTGTGAACAGTGGAACCAACCCTGTGATGTTTACTGCAGACTTGTCTCCTTTGTGCCCTGATCCACCTCTCTGCAAAGACCTTGATCTCCACCATGATTATATGCCATTTCCACCAGGCACACCACAGCTAACCCAGAGCTATGGGCACAGTGACAGAGTGACTGTGGTGCTCATGCTGATTAGCCACCCAAGACTGCTTAATGGCTTTTTTCTCAGGGAAAAAAATACCCACTAATTTCCAAAATGCTTGTAGGAAATTTACTGGCTTGGGGAAGAGTTGCTCCCTTGCTTGTTGTGATTGAAATTAATGTAGAGATTAAACGTTACTGGCGGTGATAGATGAGTAAAAACACCTGGGAAAAAAGTGAAGTCATATAAGGCTTGCCTGTGAGACTAGGAGCCCAAGATTAAAAGCGCATAAAGGACTAAATCCAGTTAAAATTGGTAAAAGTTCTGCATGGCTAAAGATAAAGAATTCGGCATAGGAAAGTAAAAATTAGAGGACAAAGAATATTACACGTGAGGAGTTAGACACCAGTGTCTTAGAGGGGATGGCTGGGGGGTTCTGAGGAACTACCACTAAGCGACCCATGCAGAATTAGACCCTGTTGCTAAGGGATCTTGCAAACGTTCCTGCTAAGGAGGCTCAGAACCTCCTTAGGAGCTCGAAGATACACAGTGGTTGCAATGACTGCAATGCCATGTGGCCCTTCCCAAGCTCAACTTGAAGGAAGTAGCTCCTCAAAGACCATATAAACGTCACGTGACACTATCTGCCTGATGTTTAAAGCATGGCCTCTGCTGTGAACATGAAAGAGTCCACATGTCAGATCCCTTGCCAGAGGTCAGGCAAAGGGAGGGGAGTTCATGCTCAGAAATATTTTTATTACAGTATCTAGATAAAATGGTTAGTTCAATTACCATATTTAATGGTTATTTCATTGTGACATTATCATATATCCTCCTGACAATAAGCTGCATGCTTAAAATAAGCAAGTATTTGATCTGGCCAGAAGGTGATTGTCATATTTCGATGTGGTAAGTAGAACCACAAAGGCCTCGAGGGACACAGGTAATGCCCAGATAATAACGTATTGTCCTCACAATGATGCATTTTAAATGCCTTCATTTATCAAAGATTTGCCAATAAGGCTAAAATTAAGGTCTTCTCTTTGCTATGTGGCACACATGAGACAGAAGAGCAACAGCCGCCAAACTCTTTATGCGGTTCTCCTGTACGTATCACTTTTCACCAAAAGGTATCAAAAAACCTTACGCAGTGCAGTGACCTTTTATTTTCTGCATGTTATTCATGAGAAACTGAGGCAGGAAGAAGGCAAGGTACCTTTCAGATGTTGTATGGAAAACCAAAGGGCAAAACAAAGCATCTCCTGGAGTTCACCCACAAAAACCCAACACGCAGATGCAATTACAGCTTTTTGTTAGTCTGAAAATTCCCTAATAGGGGGATTACTGAGCGCTGTAGGTTTGATGAGTAAGCCTGTTCAACTGTCAAAGTAACTACTTTTTCCATGCTTGTGACGTTTGTTAGGATTTTTCTTTTAAGGTCAGTACAGAAATATTATCTGCATTGTTTATTCATGTCAGACTCACAGTTATGACAGGTTTACGTTGCAGCACGCTCTTGTCCAAAGAAAACTGCAGGAATG
>NW_010516816.1:21886-33335 GCF_000687285.1 Phaethon lepturus
AAACAGAAATGTTGCAGGGAGGAGGGACAACCACTGGAACATAATGCAGGCCTCTGAAACTCCTCTTCTTGCACATTTGGCTCTCCTAAAATAGCACAGACAGGAGTCAATTGCAGTGTTTTGTTGTATTTCAGTGCCTGAGTTTTGCAAACATTTTTGCTGACTATAGCATTGGAGATGACTAACTTAGAGCTATAGTAATTCCAGGGTGTTATGTTTGAAAGATACACTTTGGGGATGTGTGTACAATGCAGTAAGAATAGACACTTCGCCTTGTTACCTACCAAATGGAAGTAGGACCCCCTTGCAAATGTACCAGCATCTTAGGTTTGGCATAACTTACAGGATAATGAGCATTAATTTTTACTCTCTGATTACTATGTTCAATTAAGTTACAGAAGGACAGATTGGTTCACAGTGTTGCACAAGCACTACTAAGACTCTTGGTAGCAATATGGTCTTTGGTTTACAGAAATGTTACAGCAGTTGCTGCACTATACATCTTTTGGCTTAGCATTTTTATATCTTATGGTCCCTAAAGGTAAGAGGATTCAATCTCTCTTTGAAAAGACCTTTCTTGAGGTACTCCTGGAGTACCCATCTTATTTCAACAAGTAGCCATGTAACTGATTAACATACCTAGTAAAATTCAGAGCATTTCTCCCCAACTTATCCTTAGCTTGAAGGCAGGCATTTCTTTTCAGATCTGAGGAAGGGTTTTGCACCTATATCAGTTGGCCTGGTTAAGGATATATCCTTCCCTCCCAAACTTTCTTGCTAATACTAAATAAGGCAGTTCATGACCGTAAGACCACACACGGCAACTGTTTTCAGAGAGAAAAATCCCAAGGAAACATATTCATCTGATAAATGGGAGAAAAGGTAAAGCTCAAACAAAGCACAAACAAACCTTTAAAAGGAAGTGGAAAGGGAGAACAAAATCTTCTGTTCAAACCTCAGTCACCACTGAATGGGGAAACGGACATGGTGGCATGCAGGTACCTTCTCTACATACTCCTTAATGTCATCTCTGCACATCTGAAAGCAAAGGCAGGATTCAGAGCAGGCACACACATGTGAAATAAGCAAATACAGCCATAACAGCACCTGGCCTGTGTTAGTTAATGGCCAGCTTTGCAGGAACACAGGCCTGAACAGAACAGCCTAGCTGCCCAGCCAAGCCTTCTCCAGCAATAAGCTGATATAGTTGAAGTCAATCTCAAAAGCATTTTTTCTTCCACGCCACCCCGCTCTCGCTAGCAGGCGATCCCAGGTCCTGCTTGCTCTTGAAGGTGGGAATTCCACTCTTATTCCCCACCTGGAAGAGTCATCGTGCTTTTGCAAACGTGGAGGTGAGGACCTGGCTGCCCTGGTTTCAGGCCAGGTAGCCCTCGCTACCCCCCAGTTCTGCCTGCCAGTGCTGGTGCCCGAGGCCGACTTGCCCTGCCCCACGGCGGCTGCGGCTCTACCCTCCGCGTGTCCCCTCCACAGCAGTAGCAACAGTCCCGTTGGCCCAGAGACCTCGTGATGCCCTGCGGTAGGAAGGGCATAAGAAGTGTTCCCTAAGAGGCATTTGCTTTCTGAAATCCTCATAAGGTAGTCCCGCTTTAAAACAGGATAGCAATACAAAAGTGGAGTGTTTATATAAAACACTAACACAGCAGCTGTTGCTCGTAGCAACAATATGGCCATCACCAGCTAATATGGAGATGTTTGTTTCAAATTTATCATCTTGATTTTGATGGGTGGCCAAAACTTCCCAGAAGAACATTTTATTTTGCTCTGTGTGGATATGCATGCACAAGGACAGAGGGCATGACAACAAATAACTCTCCCAAAGTATGGGGTCAAATGTGCTCAGGGGAGTTTAACCGCAGCCAGCAGAATTGCGCTTGGAAAGATTTGCCTTGCCTGACATTGCTTTTGCCTGGAGGATGGAGTCCAGGTGTGTGGTCATAAATGTTCCCGTTCATGGTTAATGTAGTAGTGATGAGGATCTGGTTACTGGCAGTTGTACTTATTACTTAGGAAGCAGGTACAACACGGGAATGACAAACTCACAAGGGCATCACTATGAAGAGTTTGGGAATATTCCCATCATACCACTGAGGCTTGGAAGAGGCCAACTGGAGGCAAACGATGGGGAAATTCCAGCTAATTCTGGTTGTTCGTCCTGGGTGCATACGCTGACAGCCATGTTTATAGCCATGGGTGCCTTCTATGCCTGGAGCAGCTCCCACTCTACCAGGGGACTTGTAAAGTCTTGCCACTCCTGAGCCTGGCTTTCTTTTCTAGTTTTTGTATCAATGGGACACATAGACAATGAAACCCAAAATTACACTCAGGCCAAGTTTTCTTGGTCTTATTCCAGACTGATTTCTATGCCATTGGCAGTCTGCAGATCATTTTTTGTGTGAAAATGAGACGACATGCCTGAAAATCACAGGCAAGTTAGAATTCAGTGTGAAATCTAGGTTATCTCTGGTTTCCACTGATTCTCATTTTGAGATCTGAGATCATTTGATGCTGAAATTCAAAGTGAGTAGCATCCCACTTTTCAATACTTTTTGAGTACCTTCAACCAGAAACCCTGACAAGAATAGAATTCAGACTTAATTACACACGTTCTCTATTATCTTGTTGTTTATTGTAAGCAAGAAAAGACTTAGACTGACATCCCCTCAGTCAGAAATGATGGGCAACTTCAACTCCCCGACTCTTTTGTGCTGGCTACCTTGGGGAGCCCAAGGAATGAGTAATTCCCAAATGCCACTGAGATACAACAGCAAGCTGAGTTCAGACACAACTGAACACCAGCACAGATGCTTTGGAAAAATGGCCCTCCACAGTTGCAAAAACACCCATTGGAACCAGTCACCTGATGGCTGGGAAAAAACTTTCAAGCTGACAACTTAGTCTTGGGGGAGGCACCCATGAAAGAATAAACAAACCATCCTGCAAAGCAAATGCAAACCAACAGGGTGTCATGGGAAGAGCACAGAATACACCTTGGGCTCTATTTATGGTATTATTTTTGATTTGTAACTTTTTCCTGTGCAGTAGTAACCAGTGTGTAGAAGGATGATGCAATCTAGCCCACATTGCAATCTAAACTTGATACCTGATTAAGGACAGAAATCAGCTAGGCAGAGCTGGGAAAAACTGACAGTGGGTTTCACTTTCCAAAGGCAGGGTTAGCATGAGCCCAGGTCCCACCTGACTAAAACTGTAGGAGCTCAGCACCAGTTGGGTTGGTGAATATCATTCTGAACTATTACATGTAGGAAGTCGGGACTGGCCTGATTAAAGCTCAGACCACCCTCTTTTCTGTCATCAAACCCTGAACCTATGCAACCTGCAAGACACTCTGGAGAGCGGTAGGAAATTACAGCTGCCTTTAGAAGATGTGTAGAAATGTGACCAGTTCTCAGCAACCCATGTGCCACCCTGTTCTTTGAATCCATGGACAGATCATGCAGAGCTTTCCTTTCCAAAAAAACCCACCCAACAACTCTCCGACTTTGGCATGATTGCTTTCCTTATTTTGGCAAATGTTCCTATCATCCCCCGGGAGACCACAGTTGTGCTAGTGAAGACAAAACTGGAATAACCACCCCTTTTCCACATGGAGAGGCACTGATGAAGGCTCTTTCTGCTTTATATGGGCTTGAAAGAGTCACTGCTGCAGGCACATCCTGCTGTACGCTTGTCACAGCTATGCTCCTGCTGCATCCTTGCTGGTACCACAACAAGGCAGATTTCAGGATTCATTGACACTCTCCCTCATTTCTATGAGTCATCATGTCAAACATTTGTGAAAGTAGTAGAAGTAAACAAAAGTGAGCTGTGGCTGGGATTTTCCCATTTGTGCTTTGATAAGGAGAGAAGAAAACAGATGCTTTCCAGCCATAGCAGATTTGTTCTTTTGTTCTTTTGTTTACTATCAGCTCTTGATTCCTTTCTCCTCCCAGCTGATGCTGCCCCTTCATTGCTATGGTCTGGAGTCCTTAGCTGAAGCACAGTGTAAGACGACAGAGCAGAAATGAGAAAGAAAATGCCTAGCTTGACTGTACCTCACAGAAAGGGGAAAATCACCATTTGATCTGTATTGGCAGCAAGCGCTACATAAGCCTTCTCTCCAAAAACTGGCTGGACAAGGTGCTTGGGAGTGGATCACAAAAGCAGCCATGCCCTGGGAGAAGGAAGGGGCTGCCTGGGCCCAGGGGGAAGCACAGGCATCTATCTGATGTCCTGGCTTCTACAAGGAAAACACTTCACACCTCGAGGAGCAAACCCAGTGCTGAGAGGCCTGGATCTACCCAGGGTCGGCTGCTTTGCAGGACCCTCCTGCTCCTGCTTTCCCTCCAGTGAATGTAAAGCACTTCAGCAGAACTGAGGGGAGCAACCTGGTGTACAGGAGGTAAAGAGCTCATACACAGGCCAGTCCTACAAAACCCCTGTAAGTTCACCCCCTCTCCCATGCCCTGATATTTGTGTAAACATCCCCATGTCTTTGAAGGAGGGTGCATTTGCTTAGTCAGGGATGGCTTAGGAGAACCACATCACCTGCAAACAGTTCCAGGTGTGCCCAAGCCATCTGCCATCTACTCTGCCTGCCCTATGGCAACGATTGTGGTACAACAAATACATTGTACTGTACACTGTGGTACCAAAAAACCTTTGTACTCGAATGCATCATGGTATAAGATCTGTACCAAATGGAGGGGCAGACCATAGGAAAAGCTCTGAGTCTGCAAGGCAGAGCTGGATGGTAGAGAGGGAATCTATCTCCTCAGGGAGAGAAGCTGTTCATGTAAGAGACTTTGATTTGTAAAACATCCTGTATGGCAGGCCTTTTCTGTTCGTATTCAGTGTGGAGATTGGCTTTGGGAGCTACATCTCTGTTATCCTTTAGACACTGGTGGAGGAAGCTGTGAAGCTGCTCTGGCTGGTCGGTGTGAGGGCAGCTCACACTGTGCTGGTCCTCCTGTCGTCACCCACCTGGCGCTCTTCTGACCTCGGGACCCTGCACGCAGCTCTCTGGTGCTCGACAGGAGCCAGCACATGCTCACTTACTGCTTTTCACAAATACAGCCAAGCTTCGCTCTGTGTGGCCATACGATTACTCCACCAAGCCATAGCATTTTAGGATGCTTGCTATTCAGATGGGGCATGTTTTTTTGTAATGAAATAAGCTGCTTTAAAGTCCTTTTGGCACAAATTAAGTGTTTGTGATACACACCATACAAGAGCTATAAAAAAAGAATGCTACCAGGAGGGTAAAAAAAACCCCAAATTGTTTTCCATGTGGGCAGGCAGGCCTGTACACATACCTTCCACATACAATGGCCATTATATCCCCACAACTGTTAATACATGGGAACTAATTAGATTGAGATACAACAGTGTGTGCCAATGGACAGGCTGGTGATGTGTTATCAATACACCACCCATTACTGTATCTTTTCCTCCTGGGAAATTCAAAGCGTTATGCCCTGTGTACAGTTGTGCCCTATTTGTAATCTAAGCTTCTGGCCTGGCTAATTACCATCCATTAAACTCCCATTTTCTTCATGAATTGTACATTTTCCAGATCAAACGCTGTGTCTTAATCATGCAACAGACTGAGCTCAGAAATACGTCTGCATACAGTGCTGGAAGCGAGGGCAAGGCAGAACTGAATTGCATAGGTCCCCTTAGCCTTCAAGATACTTAACAGGCAGATACGTTTAGATACACATTTAACAGATGTACTGAAAAATAGCTGCCCCTTGTCCCATGAATCCTGCTGGGACTATCAGCAGGGGTGCTGCACCTGCCAGGGAGCCTCAGAAGAAATTTTCAGAAGAACGTGATACAGGATGACAGTATTTCTGCAAGAACGTGCATCAGCCCATGGAATTTAGCAGGGAAATGACAGATATTACGGGACTGCTAATCAACAAAAAATCAGTTACAGCAGTGAGTAAAAGATCAGTGGTAAATGCACAGGACTACAGAGTAATTGACTGAGACTTCTCAAAGTTTCAGCCCTAAACAAGTCTACAGACTTGTGTCTCTAGAGAAGCATGGAAATGATGGGCTTCCGGAGGACTTGGAAGGTCGTCTACAGCATCTCCCCCCACAAAAGCACGGCAGCTCTCCTTTTGCCCTTCTGGACATATCTCTGTCTAACCAAAACTGAATTTTGCACCTTGGGTTTCTGCCAGAGTCAAGCTGAGACCACCTGTCTCTGTCGCATGACCGCCCATGGGGGGTCAATACTACATGGGCCAGGTCTGATGTGGTTAAGCAGAGAACGGGTTTCAGGGTGAATTCAGCAGCGGATGTAGCCGTAACATGCATCTGCAAAGAGCTGTGCTATGACACAGCCTCATCCCCTGCACACGTGAAACGGAGCATCTACTGGGGAAAGCAGCAGAGAGACCACACTTTTACAAGCATGTTTTCTACCTAAATCCACCACTGAAATATTGCCAGCCCTTTGAATCTCAGCCTTAGCCTCTCTTTTTCACTAGATCAAAAGACTGATACCCAGGATACCAGGTTGTAATTTGTACTTTGTTAATGAATCAGTAGAACTAACATCATGCATTTAATATCAAACATTGCTGAATTTTCCTAATGGCCTCGCAGAGTGAGTACTGTTGTCATTGTGTTCCTGATGTGCTCAAGTTGGGGGGAGTCAGCAACAGACCCTGAAGAGGTATATGGAGGGCACAGGTAGATTTTTCCTGGATTTTTTGACCTCTTCAGTTTAATTAAACTTTATTACTTGGACACATAATTCTTATTAAGACACATTTTAATCAAGATTTTTTATTACATATTGTCATTACATACACATTACATATATTATGAAATTATTACATAACTCCACTTCTATGGAAGTCCAGTGCTTAGATTCTCAAGAACTAGTTGGCACTGGAAAAGTGTGTGTCTACATCTGCTCGCAGACAGTAAACTGTTGCCATTAGTTTTTAATAAAAATAGACAAAAACATTTCTCTGAATCTTGGCTATTCCACTCCCCCATCTTTTAACTATTCTTAGTGTAACTTGATCTGGCGGTGCGTCTTTAAACTGCAAAGTTTCAGGTCTCTGAGCAGTCAAAGGACAGACTGTACCCACTGCCCTTTAACAGTAAGAAGAAGCTGCTCACACTGCAGCCCCCTCTGCACATCCCACCTCACGCTGGTGATGCTAGATGGAACCTTTACCTGGAGAATGTCTCATCTTTTCCATCCATAACAGCTACAAGGGCTTTTTTTTTTTTTCTTTAAGGGGAAAAAAAAGTAGCTCCTCTAAAAGGAAAGAGGAAGCCAGAAATTTCGTAGTGTCTCAGTCCTGCCCCATGATGCTTCTTCCTGTCTGTGAATTTCCACCTGCCCCTTCTGCATATATAAGGCAACACATGTGGGGTAGAACTGTTTAGTTGCCTGCCTCCATCCAAAGGATTTAGTTGCCTGCCTCCCTCCATCCACAGTGGGAAGTTATGCTGTTTCTCCTTTCCTCTGCAGTTTGCAGGAGGTGAAGGAGCTCTGGCTGGACTCCCTCCTTGGGTAAGTACTGCCTGGGATTAAATCTGTGGCATCGTGGTTGAAGTCGGTGGAGTGCTCCAGACGCAGCTGTACAGAGATGTACCAAAATATAGAGGGGGGAGAGATGCACCCACTGCTAAGTGTAGCTCATGGGCAGACCTGACTGATTCACTTAGCCTTGCGTTTGCAAACTAACAACAACCATATGTAGCTGTCACCACTTGCTCATTTTTTGCATGGATTAAAAATGGAAAGCTGCTGCTTTTCTGTTTTAATCAAGAGGCAGACAGAGCAGCAGGGCTGAGCGCCTTCCAGAGAAGGGTTTTATGATTGACTTGTCTGGGATATCTTGCTGGTTCAGGATCATACTTAAACGTTACACTGGCTTGCAGGGGAGAAAGACAAGAAGGGTGCAGTTTTACAAAGCTCTTTCTTTGTCTGTTCCCTGTTCAATAAACAGGCAAATAAAAGGACCAAAGGAAACCAGAGTGTCCAGAGCTCCCCCGATCAAACTCCTAATGAAAGTGTTAAGCAGCTGTAATACCGTGAGTGTCTTTATTGTTTCAGCTCTGCCAACAGGGTGATTTTGAAAAGCTCTGATTTCTAAACCATAGCATTCAATTACTCACATAGTGTCTTTGTTTTCTTGCCTAGTCTAAGACACTAAATGCTGCGAACATGGAGAGTCTGATTGAGTGCCAGTTGGAGGTAAGCAGCCGTTTCTCCCAATCCTTGTTTGGTACTGACGTGAGATATCTTAGCAAAACAAGCGGGCAGAGCCCTTTGAAGGCAACCCCGTGCAGCACTGTGCAGAAGGAGCTGGGCATCGCTGTGAGCAGCCAGTGCGTTCCCCGAGCTCCTGGGGAGCTTTGCTCAGGAATCTGGCAGGCTCCAAAGTCATCAAGGCTCCCTGGACAAGTTTGGGAGGAAATCTCCAGTGTCAGGAAGGACACAGAAGAGCAGGCTGTGTCCGGCTGTGGCTTCTCTGGGTCAAAAGCGCTGTCTGAAAGAGCACAGGGTTGTGACCTGCTGGGCAGGTCCGGGGTGACTGGCTGCAGGGTTTTTACCACAAACCCCTCTATTGGGCTGTGAGACAGTGTCACTCCTTGACCAAGACACCTCTTCAGCAGGTGTTGGGCTTTCTCTGGTTACTCCCCAGAGACTCTCACAGATTTCTGAGGAGCTGCAGCAACTCACTGGTGGCCCTTGCTGCTAGTGGCAGCTCTGTAACCCTAACACGCTTCTTGCAGGTTGATGCCAAGAAATGCCCCCTGCTGGTCCCAGCAGATACTGAAGATGGACTTTGCCACTTGGCTGGTGAGTTTTAAAAACTGCGGAACTGCCCTCATATAATACATGCAAGCTGGCCCTTCTGCAAAACCACCCGAAACCGCCTGCTTCACCTCCCTGAGAGCAATCCACAGCCCTCAGCCCAATCCAGGAGTCAGCTTAATCCCTTGGAGTG
Organism: Phaethon lepturus; assembly: GCF_000687285.1. Taxonomy (NCBI): domain Eukaryota; kingdom Metazoa; phylum Chordata; class Aves; order Phaethontiformes; family Phaethontidae; genus Phaethon; species Phaethon lepturus. Next base: position 30,892 of record NW_010516816.1, read on the forward strand.
CCACTCACTTGCAAATGACTTCTTTCCCTTATGCTTAGTGGCAGAGGTGAAAGTGCTGAGTGCCAGAGGTCTTGTATCCCTGGTCCCTGGTCCTCAGAGCCACATTTCATTGTGTTCCCTGACAGTGATGGGAAGTAAATGTGCTCCTTTCTCACTTGAGCATCGCCACTGAGGTGTGGCACTGCAAGTGAGCACCACTATCAGCGGTTGCACACCAGAGAAAATCAACCCTCCCGGCAGCAGCAACTGCGGTTGTTTTCTCTTGCCATGCAAAACTACAGCACCTGTAAACAACCTGGAGCAGATCATTAGCAGGGCAGGGTCAGATTTGGAGCAGACCATCATATCAGACCATTTTTCAGGAATATAAGAAGCAAACACTTTATATGACACTATAATGTTAGGTGACTTATCTCTAGCCCCTCCCTACCAAGGACTTGTGCTAAGCCACAAATCCAGGTTCTGAGAGCTGCTCATCTGCAAGAGACAACTTCATTTTGGAGTAGAGGGCAAGTCCTTTATAGGAAATTTGCAGAAGGCAACTCCTTTAGAAAGCTTTCTAGCAAAAGGAACCTTCCCTCGCTGTTTCTGAAAGGGGAAAAAAGCCACACCTCACCCCAATACAACAATCATCTCCAAATTCCTAGCATGCCATCCTCTTTAAGATGCAGATGCAAAACCCAAGCTAAGGGATTTCTGACCCTGAAGCCAATGAGACCCTGCTGTGATGCTCCCATCCTCTGGAGCAAGTATCACCTTCCACTGGCTGGCTGGCAAGCACTAGCTCTAGCAGGACCACTGTCATTAGAGCACTGCTACTCTGAAGCTGGCAGAGCTGGAGCCATGTGTTTTCACTTCAGCCTGTGAACGAGGCTGAAAAGCAGGAGCCCCTAGTACCACTCTTGCCCTAAGACTGGGGCACGGTCAGACCACATAGTGGTCATTGCCAGCTGTCCTACTGACATATCTGCCCTAGTTATCACAGAAACTTCTGCAATATCAAAAACGTCTATAAATGCTGTTATTTGTGTGCCTTGTGTGCTCCCACTCTCTAAGAAGAAACAGTAACTAGAATGTAAAAAAACCACCCGAAAAACAGGAAAGGTGGTGTCCTTAGAGGGATGGTCACAGTTTTACAGTTTAGGCTGTTGTTTCCTTAGTAACCACTTAGTTGTCTTTCAGTTTCTCCCCATTTAGTTTGAGCTGTTTCCACATACATCTCTGCACAGTACACAGATGAAAGGCTGCATAGCGTGCTCTGTTTCTTTTAAAAATCGATTTTTTGCTTTCCTTTCGCTTGCAGCAGATGGAACAAAGAAAAGAAAGAAGGTGATATCACAGTCATTTACTCTGAGACGAAGCTCTACCAACAGGAATTCCCTAGGGCAGCTAGACTCGGGTGCCAAGATTGCTCTGTTTGGCCAGCCTCTGGCAATTATCTGGGGTGAAGATGACAAACTGCCCCAGCCGCTCCAGGTAAGCAAGCCTAGCAATACAGTTATCATACCTCTGGCTGCCTGTATGAGGCAGGATCCCCGGTACTTGCACTGCAGCACCCAGGAAATGAGTAATTCTGGTGTTCCCCCTCCACACACACTTCTGATACGCTATAGGGCCCATCCCAGATGTAGAAAGGGTCATGTCTGCAGGTTTTGTCCAGCCCACCCAACTTCTACTGGAAGTAACTTTGAGTGGAGACAACCCAGGACCAGGAATAGGAGAAGAAAAGCTGATCCTTAGTATAAATCATAGAATCAGAGAACATTTGTGATTCTACAAAGTAATTTAAATGAATCTTTCAGCAGCATAAACTTCCAAAGATTGCTGTATTTCCCTGAAAAAAATGTTCAGCTATGGACTGCCACTAACAAATATCTAAACACTATCTTCTGGATAAAAATGGTCTTGTGACAATTATCCCACTCAGTTGGCTTTTCCAATAGACAGGCTTTTGTCTATTTTATTGTCTCTAAGCAATATTTGCCTGGCTCAGAAGGGAGGCTATTTGAACCAAGACTTAAGCTATCCTTTGTTTCCTTCTGGAAGGAAGCAGGGATGACTCCACTGAAGTTAGTGGAATTGACCAGTCTGAAAAGAGGGTGGGTTGGGGGAAAATCAGGTTATTGCCCATGTAATCTACTAGGAGCAAGAATTAGATACTGACCTAATTAGAGCACAGTGTACCTCCAGACAATTTTTCTTCTGTTTCTAAAGAAATGTTCACTTGCTAAAGGACGTTCCTTTACCCAAGTAACTGTTGTCACATTCCTGCCTGTTTTTCCCCCGCAGGATCTCCTAGCTATACTGTATATGAAAGGACCTTCCACTGAAGGGATATTCAGGAAAGCTGCCAATGAAAAAGCACGAAAGGAGTTGAAGGAAGACCTAAACAAAGGCAGGAATGTTGATTTGGAAAGCAAATCTGTGCACCTGCTGGCAGTGGG
>NW_010516817.1:0-94098 GCF_000687285.1 Phaethon lepturus
TATCATGTCATGATTGCTAAGCCCAAGACGGGTAATATAGAAAAACCAATATTTTCCCCAAAATAGTAGGTAATAATGGCACTAGTTACGTGGATTATCTAAAACATTCACTAAGGTGACACACTTGGCAAAGATTTGTAACTTTAGCCAGACAAAGGATGATAGAATATGTGTTCTGTGACCTGTGTCATGTTGTGACACTGTCCTGGAATGCTGAAATGCCAGGAAGGATTCAGGGAATCATTACAGATTATTAATTGAATATGAGCTCAGTATGCACTGTTCTGGCTTAGAGGATGAACATGCTCTGAAAGCATAAGCAAGGAACTAACAGGCAGAAACAGCAGAGCATATTAAATCTTTGTTGCATATCTGACGCTCATAAGATTGTGAGTATAAAATGGAACTCTGAGGCAGACACTTAAAAAAAAGATAACCACTATGATGGAAATAAAAAGGCTACAGAATTCTGCCTTGTAGCGGGAGACTCACAAAGCTCAAACTACAGTTAACTTTGCTATCAAGAGTAATTGGAAGGCTGATAGAAGCTGGGTAATGGAGAACACCATTTGTGTTTTGCTTCTGCATTCAAAACAGCTCACAGAGCACGAGGTGTAATTTCTCTATCACACTGCCCTGAGTTTCTGTTTCATAGGGGCTTTTTGGGAGCACAGAAGCAAGGCCTTGGGGAGCATCTGCAGGGATATTGGAGCCAGACCTGTGCAGGACCTATTGGGTGCAGGACCTATTGGAGTTTACAGGGCTTGTTAGTTCAGACTGAGTGCCATGTTAGTGTAACACTGCTTCCAGACCTGAGCTGGCTCCTGCAGCTGCCATGTGCTGCCCCTCAGCGAAAATGCCCAGCCTACTCCTTACTCTCAGCTCAGACACACTGACCAAATCGTGGAGAGCAGACAGACTTCTTTGATTAAGAATAATCATCTCTGGAAAGGATTTTTGAAGGCTGATGAAGCTTAATCTGGCAGAAAAAAGGCAGCAACAATATTCAATATATGAAAGTCCAAACTGGACAAATTTGGAGCAGAGAGGAAACTTGTGGTTTTGACATGGAGAATAACTGGCAGCAAATGTACATTAAGAACCCTAGGATGCTCCCTTCAACTTGAAACCAAAATAGTAACACAAATAGGCATTTGGCCACAGAAGATATTCATGACACTCTGCCTTGTGCCACCCAGAAGGTTAAACTGGATGAACAGCCAATCTCCTTTGGCACTAAAATTCATATATTTTTCTGTCAGAATATAAACCCAATTTTATCCATTCCTAATTATCCTAAGGAAGCAGATGTCTAATCTGAGATATCAGGCAAGAATGTTTTCTTTTACATAACATATACTACACTGGTCCTGGTTAAGATCTTTGCCTCAGAGCCATACAAATTCTTAGATGTTGAATGGGCTATCCAATGGTTTCAACAGGAATGATTTTTACATAAACCCAAGATCCCTTCCCCTTTTGCCATATGCTTTCCCAAGCAGAAAGGCAGCTCATTATGCAGCACAGGATGAAAGATGCTGTTCAATATGATGCTATTATAACCTGTGCTAGTTGAAGATATGGATTTCTTATTTAGATGAAAATAGAGAATAAAGCTTAAGAAGAGCAAAGCTTTCTGATGCGACTGGGCCATGGAAGAAGGGACAAACCTGTGTATTGGTTTCTTAAATGTTATTGAGGAGCTCAGTTTCCAACATTTGCCCGTTCTCTTCGAGTGCTATCCAAAGATTCAGTTTTAGATTAAGGGTTCAGGGTCAAATCATAAAAATAGGGAAGATGTTAAGCAGGTTTTAGCACATCCTAGAGAGGAATAGTTTAAGACTTTCAATTAACGAAAAACCACCAGAACGACATTGTTACTAGCCTCTCATTAAGTAAACAGCCACTGGCAACTGCTGAAAAGGAGTATGATTTCTGATCACCCCCAAAATATACCAAGTAACTTTTAGAAATTTTGGTCTTGTTTACAACAGTTCAGTGTAAGGAGTTCATATTGAATCACACTAATGATAAAATAATGCTATTATACTTCCACATTCATTACACCCTGAATCATACATTGACCTTCCCTTAAACACATCTACCATGCCCCAGGCTTGGTTTGTACCATATAATACAAATGATGAAAATAATTTGGGTTAATTGAGTTGACATATAGTGGTTTTTACTGTTTTAAATCTGTATCTGAGATTTCAATTGATGCAACAAGGAATCAGGATTTTGCCCTGAACTGACAGGCAATAAAATGATCAGAAAAACTGATTTTAAAAAATCTTATGAAAACAGGTTTTCCCTACTGTGACATGGTAGTGCGCTTCTGCAACAAAGCAGCATAAACCAGAAGGAATCTGAGCTGTTGAAAATTATTTTTTTGGGTATTATGGCCATTTCATTCTGTTAAAAGATCTGGTTAAGGCATCTTCTAAACAAACAAAAATATTGGTGCTAAGAGGTATTAGAATGATAATTCTGAAGACTTGTCCACATAGCATTAACAAAACAATTGCAAGGAGCTTTGCTTGGGTTTTGCTTTTTCCATTTCTATAATTATGTTTAATTAATATAAAGTTAGCTGAGCTGAAAATAGTGCAGTTAAAGATGGCATGTTCTACAATGCTGTGACCTAAATCCAGGTATCTTTAAATAGGGCTGTTTCTCATTATTTGAATGTAGATCTCAGTCTTTCTTCTGTCTTATCTCCACATGATTAACAAGGAAATCTAAGTGTTTCTGGAAGAAGACATTTGACTAGGATACTTGTTCAACATCTTCATCAATGACCTAGATAAAGAGTTGGAATGTACCCTCAGCAAGTTTGCTGACAATACAAAACTGGGAGGAGTGACTGATACACCAGGAGGCTGTGCTGCCATTCAATGGGATCTGGACAGACTGGAGAGTTGAGTGGAGGGGAACTTCATGAAATTTAACAAGGGCAGGTGTAGAGTTCTGCACCTGGAGAGAGACAACCCCATGCACCAGTACAGGTTAGGGGTTGACCTGCTGGAAAGCAGCTCCATGGAGAAGGACCTTGGAGTCCTGGTAGACAATAAGTTATCCATGGGACAGCAATGTGCCCTGGTGGCCAAGAGGGCCAATGGTATCCTGGGGTGCATTAAGAAGAGTGTGACCAGCAGGTTGAGAGAGGTTATCCTCACCCTCTACTGTGTGCTGGTGAGGCGTCATCTGGAGTATTGTGTCCAGTTCTGGGCTCCCCAGTTCAAGAGAGACAGGGTACTTTTGGAGACAATCCAATGGAGGGCTACGAAGATGATTAAGGGACTGGAACATCTCTCGTATAAGGAAAGGCTGAGACCTGGGGCTGTTTAGTCTGGAGAAGAGAAGGCTGAGAGGGGACCTTATCGATGTCTATAAATATCTGAAAGGTGGCCGTCAGGAGGATGGAGCCAGTCTCTTTTCAGTAGTGCCAGTGACAGGACGAGGGGCAATGGGCACAAACTGCAGCCCAGGAAGTTCCACCTCAACACGAGGCAAAACTTCTCTACTGTGAGGGTGACAGAGCACTGGAGGAGACTGCCCAGAGAGGTTGTGGAGTCTCCTTCTCTGGAGACCTTCAAAACCTTACTGGACACGTTCCTGTGCAACCTGCCTTCGGTGATCCTGCCTTGGCAAGGGCGGTGGACCAGATGATCTTCAGAGGTCCCTTCCAACCCCTACCATTCTGTGATTCTGTGGCATATGTGTGCTACCTATGGAACATCCTATCAACTCTTTGCCTGTCCAAGGATGCCAAAGCTCCTGAAACATGAGAGAAATGTTAGAGCAGTACCTCTGGAATAACATTTCTTGTTCTTCAGAGAAGTCTGTATGGCTAGCAAAAGAAGAATTTTTGCAGATTTATGGCTCTGAATCTTTAAGCAGTTAATCATAGTGAGGTGCTTTTCCTTCTTGGCCATCAAGAAGTGGAGTGAGATGGGCTTTTTTGTGAGTATCTTGTTATAATCATACACTGACTATTAGAATTTTTCTCTGCATGAAGGACTGGAATAGAAGTAAAGATTTGAGTTCTATCTGTTCTACTTAATAATGAAATTGATTTAAAAATAATAGAAAAAAACAGAGAAAAAAAAATGAAATAAGGAACCTGCTAATCCACTTTCCTGAAGATGGATGCTATGTTTATTTGTCTTGACCCTATTGTCCACTGAAACCTGTCTCCATTGTCCATCCAGCGGTACTGGATATATCAGCTTTGTTCCACTGAAGACCTTTAAAACATAAATTGCAAAATTTCAAGAACTAATTAATATATTCCAGTGAACGGAACACTTTGATAGTGTCTTGTAACAGCATAGACAAAAAATTATTTGTTGTGCATGTAGCTCACAGAAAAAGTCTGATCTCATTTTTATGTAAATCCATTGCAGTGCCATTGGCTTCAGTGTAGATGCTTCTAACTTGCCAAGGCACAAGACCCCCAGTATTTTATTTTCTTCTTCCAGAAGAAAACAAAACATAGATTTCCAAGGCACATTAATGGTCAGAAGAATAGCATATGTGCCAACTATTTGAACATTGTGCTCCTGAGTTTTCTGTTTTCTGAGATACTCTGTAATGCGGCATGCACAAGCATTAAGTCATACATATTTGAATGCAGGGTACCCTATTCATCCCACCTAACTAGCCATATAGATGTTGGGAGTCTCATCCAACTTAGTTCCCTAGGTATCCTCTATACAAAGAGATCAGCACCTCTGCTAGGGGGGACTATTTCCATCCTATCATAGGTGGGATAGACAAGGCTATGGACATTCCGGTCTTTCTCCATAGAAGAAACGTCCTAGAAAGCCTTGCTAGACAGCTTGCAATAAATCAAATCAATAGTACGCATAAAACAGTATTAAATTTCAATAGCCAAAGCTTTGTGCAGATAAGAATCAATAGTTTTTGGGCTAGTTAAGAGTCAAGTCTGAGTAAAAAATTAGTGACATGAGGTTGAACAGGAGAAGTAAATGTCTGGAACACTCACTTTGCAGCACGCTCCCTTCAACTGGCTTCCCAAGCTTCAGCCAAATGAAGAATGGAGTTGGATAGGTAGTGATGCAGACCATGTTAGAAAATTAAATTGAGAAGCAGACAGTTAACAGCAGAATGTCAGAGTATGTGATTCTAATAATTTACAGTGCTAATGGCTTCTGCTGTATGAATGCTACCGCAAAAGGTAGAAAACACTTGTGCTTACCTCATATATAGGAAGAGACCCAAACACTGCACCAGCCTCTCTGTTTCCAGACTCAAAACTTTCCAAAGGTTGTCTGTGGATCTGACCAGGGGAAGACAAAGTCAGTGCATTACTAGCTGAAAACAAAAGGTAATGAAGACATTACTTCTGTTATTGAATTGCATGGTAATATTCACGTTATCTGAAGAAATGTATATCATTACTATGTAGGGAGATTATGGTTTATGCACAGGTTTTTTTTGTACCATGTAAAGGCTGTCTTGAATTTTTTTTTAAATTAGGAGGGGATCATTCTTCTGCTATAGAAAATGCATAACCAGCAAAATTCCAGCTTCCCAAAATCAAGACAGTTAACAAAATGCTTTTTATCACCTAAGTTAAAACTAGTTTTAAACCCTTAGTTCTCTCACCTATTAACACCTTGGATAAGCGCAGTAAAGGAATAATTTTAAGTGTACTTGTCAGGCTTGGTGGATGCATGCTATCGGAGGATAGTGGAAGTCTAACCAAGGGGTAATGGAGTAAGAACTCCTTCCCAGATGATAGCTTCATCATAGGGTTCTCAGTCTAGCTATCCTTCTGTGGGTTTTGCAAATCACAAAAACTTTAGCAGCCAGTTGGGAAAGATGCAGATGAACAAGACATTTCTGCTGTTAACTGTTGAAAGTGTTGCTTTTTTTTTTTAATACCTCAGGTACCTTGACAGTTCATCCACACTCACATGAATCTTGAGACTTACCTAGGTATTACACTTATGGACAGGGCAGGAAGTGAAACTGTCTTTACATAATATAGCTGTGATTTCAACCTAGGAAGCCAATTTATGGTCCTCCGAAAAGGAAAAAACCCCCACATCTACAGCTTGAAATACTGCAAAGAACTCTTGTTTCCATCAAATTTGAAAACATGAGTTTAATTTGAAATGGTACATTATACAGAGATTTTCTACTTACATTTTTTCATGGTCTTACTAGTATGTTACTGAGTGTGCTGCAGTAGTAACAGTTTAAGAAATACCATATCTTCAACAATGTAAAACATTCCAGTGTCTGCCAATTCTAAGCATTACTCATGTGCATTAATTACTAGGCATTACCCATTTCAGAAAGACAGAAAAACTTAATTATGGTGAGCTAATCATATACTCTAGGTATTTGCACAGCCATTGAATAGCACATCTCTAGTCTGAAGTGCAAACTGAAGTCCACTGGTTTGTTCTGCTCTAAGGCAAATGATAGGAAATCAAACCTTGTTCTCATCAAAAGCTTATCAGAAGGGGACTCCAGTGCTAACGTGTATCAAGTATCTTCTGCTATGAGACCTTCAGTGAGTCCTCTTTTCAAATGACTAGGTAAAACTAGGCAGAACCCACCTCTGCTGACTTGTCCCACAATGTATTCAACCACTGACTTTGCTACAGTAAATTTCATATTTTATACCCAGCATCAACATATTTTTCCCACTAACACTGTTCTCATTACACAGTGCTGTATCTACAGCTGTTGAACAGCAGGGGACCAATGATCAACTCCCATTACTTTGTAGTGCATGCCTCTATGGCACAAAAGCAGCTACATCAGTTTCCCTGTGGTTTAAACACAGGCTGTTCTGGAGACTGTGCAGCACCCATGACTGGTATAACTGTGTCTTAAGTGAGCTCATCAGCTTGTTGCTGCCATGGGGTGGAATGACAGAATGCCTCAAAAATGCATGCTTGACTGCCTTTGCTTAGCAGCAAGTAATCTACTAGTTTCAAATAGTCACCCAGATGAGATGAGAGCTGATCTTGTATCTTGGTGTCACAGTCAGCAAGCACAAATGAGAAGGGAAGAACTGGCTGGCAAGACCGAGCAATAAGCAGTGAGGAGGTGTGTTCCACTCACCTTGTCATCTTTCACCCAAGGTACACAGAGGAAAGTAGCTGGTCTCATGGAGTAATGTTGTCTTTTACTGACTACTGTTTGGATGTTAGGCTGGCTGCATTAGGATATCAGATTGTGGTACTTAGAAGACTCACAGTACCACAGATTTTAGAAGGGGATGTTAAGAGTTCACACCCCTCACTAGCTGTTGACGACTAACCTTTGGGGCAGAATGGTCAGAAAAGTGTTAATGGAAGCTTTTTTTGGCAAATGGCCACAGGATTTGTATGTTTTTCCTTTTCTACTACAACTGCAAGAGAAGTTTCATCTGTTCCGATGACTTCTAAGGGCTAAGTCGGGTAGAGATGGAGAAGCTCCACCATTAGTCAATTAGGGTTGCAGAAAGTATTCAAAACAATATCTAAAGTAACTCATAATTCTACTGGTTTCTGATTTCATGTGAACCCTGAAAGAACTATAGTGTATAACCAGGGATTCACTGCGTTCTAGTATTTTTACACTTCTTCCAAGTAAACTTAAGATATTTAGGATTTCTATTGGAACATGTGAAAATTCTAGGGTTTTTTTAATGCTGTTAAATGAAATAAATGAATCAGTGTATGCTATCTCCTTTGTGGTGAGACCCCCACCTGGAATACTGCGTCCAGCTTTGGAGCCCTCAGCACAGGAAAGACATGGACCTGTTGAAGTGGGACCAGAGGAGGGCCACAAAAATGATCAGAGTGTTGGAACACCTCTCCTGTGGAGAAAGGCTGAGGGAGTTGGGGTTGTTCAGCCTGGAGAAGAGAAGGCTCTGGGGAGACCTTACTGCAGCCTTCTAGTATTTAAAGGGGGCTTATAAGAAAGGTGGGGACAGAGTTTTTAGCAGGGCCTGTGGCAACAGGACAAGGGGTAATGGTTTTAAACTAAAAGAGGACAGGTTTAGACTAGGTATAAGGAATAAATTTTTCACAATGAGGGTGGTGAAACACTGGCAATGTTGCTCAGAGACGTGGTAGATGCCCCATCCCTGGCAACATTCAAGGACAGGTTGGATGGGACTCTGAGCAACATGATCTGGTTGAAGATGTCCCTGTTCATTGCAGGAGGGTTGGACTAGATAACCTTTAAAGGTTCCTTCCAACCCAAACTATTCTATGATTCTATGAAGCTGGAATTTGGAAGTGTGAAACAATGAGAATGAAAACTAGAGAGGTTTCTTCAATCCCTCTGTTTATGCATTTTTGTTCTAGCTTGTCTATTGAATGAGAAGTATATGTAGGGTTATTTATAGCTAATTTTTAAATGAGAAATCCAATTGCATTTCCAATATGCTGCAAGAAGAGAAACAAATTTGTCATATACATTAGCTACCTTTGGAGAAGCCAGAGCTTTGAAAAACTTCAAGTCCTGAATTATGTCCACATGTTTAGTCTTTTTTAAAACTGAAGGTGATCTGGTCAGCGCCTTCCACCTGTACACACAAGACAGAAAAAATCTGATGCTCCTATCAAAATGGCAATTTTGAGTCCAACATTCTTAGCTGGCTCCAAAATAAAATGATTTTGAAGTACAAGTTATTCCTTATATCTTCAAAATATAATTTATATTAGGACATTCATATGTGTCATGAAGTGCTTCACTAACACTTTGTAAATCCAGATACTGGCTTGTCATCTTTAGAAGGCTGGAAATGTTGATGTAAGAGACACTAGTTACCACATCTGGGTGCTAACTCACTGTCTGATAATGGCTTTTCATAATTTCTGTTAGTTCTGACTACAATTCCTGTATGCCATTTTCATAACAAAGAAAGTTTCCTCTGCTCATATATCTGGTTTCTAAAGTTAATCACAAGAAGAAATGATCTACAGTGTCTGTTAGTGTAGGTTAACAGTTTCATTTATAACCAGAAAAATAAAGTCAGATCACATAAGCTAAGGAATTATAAACTACAGAGAGAAACAGAGACTATTCTTCTAAATGAGTTTCTCTACCTGCTGACATTTTTCAATAGATCACCTGAAGTGCTTGTTTAAACTGTAAGCACCTATGCTATTCAGCTGGGTTTGTACATTTTCAGTGTATGTACATTCAGGGAATATCTGTTAGTAGCATTTATAACTTGATTTGTTAATTGAATTCTAAAACTTATTTTAGTGACTTATGTGACAGCTATCCATTAAGCAAATGGTAGCAGCATTTTGAAGATAACTGACTTGACCCAAGAGGAGCTTCTGTATCCTGTAAAAAGAACAAAGCCTAGCATCCATAAGTAACACAGCCTTTTGGAGGACAGTTGGCTAGCTATCCATTACACCATTCGGTACAATTAATCCGGAATAATCGAGTTATTCTTGAGGTGACAGCACACAGAATGTATAGAATAATAAGGCTGAAACTTTCTAGTGCGCAGCGTGTGGCCACCTTTTTTTCTTTTTAGTTCTCTGCACAGTTAAGCAGGCTTCTCAATTGCTTGCAGTCTGTTTAACTGATGTGTTTTAAATGTATGACAGCCATTCTCCTTTACTGAAATATTTGAAGAGTCCTCAAAAGTAGTCACAGTTTGACACAAGCATGTCATTTACGGAAAGTTTCTTTAAGGTTAGCTGGCTTAATTATAGTATCTTTGATTCCAGAGGTTTCAAACTAGCTGCTAACTATTTAAAAGGACTACAGGGGTTAGTCCTTCGAACACAGCCAAGCGCTTCTCTATATTGATGATTTACTGTTCTGACTTCAGTGGGGCTACTCACATCAGTAAGAACTCTATGGAATAATAACTGTTAGCAGGATACTGACCTAAATAGGGTAAGAGTAACACACCTTAGAGATTTCCCATTGTCCCAAAGTGCTTTGGTTAAAAGGCAGCCTAAGAATGCTCATGGTATATGAAACTTTGCCACTAAAGCATGCATAACTTTTTAAGCCCTGAAGTAATTTCTCCCATTTGGACTGCTTTGTTACTAAAGGCACCGTGCATGTTGCCTCTGAAGATTCCTGCTTCAGTTTTTCATATCCATTTGGTCAACTCACTAATTAATGAACCAGGGAGCTCCAGGATTAGAAATACGACTTAAGATAGAGGGTCAAGGCTGTCTGGCTTGACTTGTAACTAACCCACATCCCTTGAGAACTCTACCTAGAAGGAGAGAGGTCCAACACTGCTGTTGAACACACAACATTTATGCCAGTATCAGAACGTCATGATCAGAGGTATGTGAATGTATCCATATGTGTTATGTACCTATAACGTCCCAGCAAATTTAAGACGACCATTTTTTAAACTGAAAGATTAAATTTGGCTTATTCTTACAGAAGGATTTTGTAACTCTTCCAGTTAAGCTTTTCAATAAATTTTTTTTGAACCCACAAGTATATCAGCTTGTGGAACTGGAAAGGAAACAGGCTGCTAACCTGAACAGTGTACATAAGATACAGACTCTAATTGTGCTAAAATCTGAGACGATTATCTAGTCATCACTATTACTGAATTCAAATCCTGAATATCACCTAATCCTGACTGTCACCTAGTCATAACAATTAAGAGTTTTTTCCGTGCTGTGTAAAAATGTTTTTTAAAAGGATTTTTCTAAATAACTAATAGGAAATACTAGTATTTTTTCTGACCTTCAGGTGAAAGGTGCTTTTTAAGTATATTTTCAGAACTGTTCCTCCAATCATACATGTATATAAATGTATGAGATCTTACTTGTCCCTGTCCAGCATGAGAGGATATTCAAACTTCTTCTTCTTTTCCATGTGCTTGCTTTCCTCTTTAATTATAGTAGGAAGGTTATTAACATCACAAGGCAAAATCATCCGACTGATATCTGATAATTCAAACTTCCTGGGTTGTCCGAAGTAACCAAGATAGTATCCGTTCATGGCATGCCAGAGCCTACAAACATAGAAGCAGTGCCAAAGGAGAGAAAGGAAAAATGGATACTTTTAGAAGTGGAACAAAAATGAGAAAATATCTGTCTACACTATCAAGTTCTGCAGCACTGTTCTAGAGTTCAGTAGCTAGTCATAAAAAAAAAAAAAAAAAAAAAATCAATGAGATTGAAGTTCACTGTTCATAATGTAAGTAACTTGAGAGTAAAAAAATCTCAGAAACATGTAAAAAAATCAGAAAACAAACAAACAGTTCACCTTTATAATTACAAAACTGAAGACTAAAGGCACCAATATTCTGAACTGGTCCTAGAGTAAGGTGCTGCCACGAGAGCACGATCCACACAAAATTTCCTCACTGATTCTCCCCAAAAAACTCAAAGAATGCCCTTCAAATATACTTGTTAGTCAAGAAGGAATTAGTTGTCTATAAAGCATCTTCAGACTGCGATGGTTTAATTCCATAAGCATTTGTTAGATGCAATGCTTAGGACCCATGTCAATTTAACAAGTATTGAAAGCTAAAATAGGATTAGACCAGGAGGTCATTTAAAAAATGATGGGACTATTACCTATGCATTCAAGGTCACCTTGCTGAAAGAAAATGACAGTCTGCAAGAGGTCTGACTTCCTGAGAAAACTGGAAGTGTTACATCAAAAAATTAGTTTCTTTCAGGTGCAGAACAGAAAATGTACCCAATGTTATATTTTATTTAAGTTCTAGCCTATATACAAGTCCAGCAGGAAGAGGAACTTTGGAGACAGTTCAATTGATTGGCCATAGCAGTAAGAAATATTAGTCATTTTTGTACCTGACTGAACCATCGATAGATGCTGTCACTACCACATTTTTCTCCTCTTCATGAAATAAGTCAACTACTTCAGTAGAGTGTGCCTTCCAGCAGAGCTCCTCCTTTATTTGCTGAGGGAAAAAAGCAACATAACCACATTTCAGGCAGTTCTGTATGCCACCATGCTTGATAGCTTAGTGGATTTATCAGCATGGCTTTCTGAAAATTAAGAGAGGTGAAAAAGTAATCCCTCCATGAAGTAGCCTGCAAATGGCATATGGTAGAAATGCCTCTCAGGGGACATGGAAAAATTCATTCTTAACGTAACCTCTTTGAACACAATGGAATAATGCTAACAGCATTTTACTTCTGTTTTCCTTGTTTTTCATAACATCAAGTTATTATTTTAAGCAAAGACATGACCTTTATGTGCAGGAAACATTTTTAGTCCCTGTAGAGCTCTGAATCCATTTTTCTCTGACTTCTCTTGGTATACTGTTCAAGTTAAGAATATCTGGCAGATTTTTCCTTACATTTTTACTATTTTGTGGATCTTCTAAGAATGAAGCAATGCTCCAGCGCATAATATGTCCCTCTGTTTATGAAAGGGGAAAACAAAACATCAATAAATTTCATTAGTTCTACACATTCACTGGTTGCTGCCATATGCCCTTGGTAAACACTGGCCAGAATGAAACAGAGATTACCAGCCAGTGAAAGTTATTTTAAGATGATTGTCACAATCTCATTGTCAAGCACAGAGTAGAAAAAAATGGACTATTCATTAATATGCAAAGAAATATATATACTCTTTGTGAGCAATGTGTTATTAACTGGATAGGTTTGAAATGGAAAGAACGTAAAGTTTTTTCTTTAAATGACATGAGGAAAGTAAAAGTCATCTTATCAAGACAGTTATCTATTGCACAAAATAGGTATGAGAGCTTCCTGGGGATTAAACTGTTTGTAAATCCTGGTAAAATGGACAAAGTTTGATTAATTGCATACATAATGAAAGCTTAATGTTTTACAACCTTTTAGTGCACTCATGTGAAGCTAGAATCAAAGAACCATTTTCCTTATTACCCACAACTGCTCAGTTTCCTGCCTAGGGTCCCTCTTTCCTGATGAAGTTGCCTGTTATCTCTTGTTTCTACTATGAAATAGAGGAATCTTTTGTGTAATTCCAACTTTCATACTGGTCACATTTAGTTTCTAGGATGGTACATTTCCAAGCAAGCAAGGAGGCTGGCAGAGAAGTTAACCTTTTTCTAACAGGGAAAAATCTGTAAGGGGAACAAGACATTGGTAGTAGCACTGCAGATAAAAGAGAAGGGTGCGGAAAGCATGAAAAGCAAATACATGGTGGCATAAACACAAAAGGACAAAGGGAGAGTATCAGATGAATAGGTAATAGGGTGAATACTTTCCCACAACTAATTAAAAACCTGTTCAGTGCATGTTGCCTTCCTGAACTCATTTACTGACTTAAATCAATGGGGAGTGGAATCTCCGCTTCATTTTCAGCATCAACGTCAAGCTACTGCTCAGTTTTGAAACAAATGGGGAAAAAAAAAAACCTTTCTCCATCGAACTTCTGACAGCATAAGAGCAGGAAGCTGGCAGGAAACAGTTCTAATAGACATTTTAGAAGAAAAGTGACACATTAAAGGACAAAAATCTCATATGACAGATGCAGAAGAGGAAAATTGCTAGGGTGATTCTAAAGCTTTGGAGGAGAATCAGACAGCAGACAAACTCTTGGACTTTCTGCTAAATGAAAGCCAGATTTGGTGTGAAATTAAAAATGTAACAATGAGCTCCTAGCACAGACCACAAGTGCTTTCTTTCATTGTATAGCAGCGTACTGCTGAAGCCATTGCTGTGCACTCCATATCAGTGTCTGAAGCATGGCTCTTGGTACTGCCACAGCTGCAGTTTTTTTATTTAGTTTTATTACCATGGATGTGAATTTTTTGCTTGTTCTTAGCAGTAATCTTTGCCATTGATGTTAATACAGTAATTCACATGGGAAGTATATGCAGGGCTTGTGAATGAAGAAAATTGTAAAATCTTTTATGGTATCAATTCTACTGAAAATGCTATTAACACTAAGTTTTCATCTACCATCCTTTCATACTAGAAAATACCTTTTTAAATTATTTAATTATAGCTTTGATGGAGAAAGTCTGGCAGCATTTTGACCTTCATTTCCACATTTCTGGCACATTTACAGAATGATATTTTGTGGTCCTACAGACTGCCCTGAACTGAATGACTAACATGTTTACTCACCCTTACTGCCTGCCAAAAGCATTTTAGTGGAGATGTCTGTACACAGTGTTGTCAGAGGAACTGAAGAATATTTTGAAAATGGCAAAAGTTCTTTCACTAAATTTCCCTAAAATAAACAAACACACACATATTTGTCTTTATAATATCTGCATGAAAAAAAAATAACAATCAATGCATCAGAAGTTGAGTGCCATTGATTTGATCTATTCAGCATTACTCAGCTCATATCTGTTCAGAAAGCTGCTAAAAAGGCAGTTTCCTAATCTACTGAATGACCCAGATAGCTGGGGTATATTCTTCTGGATTGCTCTCTCTTCTACATCAAAAGAACAAGTTATTCCACGCTTCAGGCAATTCAGTCTAGTTGTACCTGCCTCTACTTCACCACTTACCTCTCATTTTCTGTGCAATATCATCAGTATGCATCTCATTTGCTACTGAAATGTTGTTTCTTGCTGCAAATGGGCCCATGATGTCTCTGTCACCAACTTGTTATATTTTTCAAGTAAGCACCAGCAGACTTTCTCCCTTACTGCCTCTTCAGGTTTGGGAGGAAGTGAGGGGGAATGCCTTGCTGATAAAGAGATTCTTGACTCTCTCATTCATGTATCATACAATGGTACTCCCCCTTCTTGCTGTATTTACTTTGTATCTCTTTGTTAAAGTAATATGTTTTCTGGAATAGTTTTATAGTTCAGAGGTGATATGACAACTAAGCCATTGGCACTCTGTTGCATGACTGGCTTTACAAGCTGAGTATAGCTGTAGCCACTCTGTGTTAGGATTCTATTCTCTCCTGATTTGTAACCCTACTAGTGCTAGCTGGCTTGTGCAATGTTCCGGACGTATTTCTCCTCTTCTGAGAGCAGGACACTCTGCCTTGTCTATCATCCTTTCTTAGAAGGCAAATGTGGGTGAAATATCAACTTCTAGACTTTCACATAACTTTACATTCAGGTTTTTTATAATTATTTCAAATCATGTTTCTTCATTTTCCACTTGCCATTACTCCCTGCTACAGTTATTAAAGCAGAACAAATTTGTGTCTGTGGAAGAAACTATTAACCAAAAAATGCAATAAAATATCTACTGCTGCAATTGCTAGTTAAAAAGCATGTTTCCAAAGATTAGTAAAATTGTCTTCTCAATGGTCCAGTCCCATCCCAAAGACATTCAGATAGCTTACCTGAATACTCCATAGGCAGATACAGCCATTTTCATGAGCAGAAGCCAGTATTGGTGAGTGTCCTGCTACAGTTTTGGATAACTGTACATTCATCTTCAAGTGCTGGATATTCTTATACCGAGTTGTGCCTTCTGCTTTGGAACACAAATAATTATACATTTTCTCAACAATTTTTAGTACTGCTTTTGAATGCACAGAAATTACACAACACCAGGAAAAAAGTAAATTTGAAAATAAACTCCATCATCAAGATGATCAAGAACATTACAGATATGGGTAAAATTAAACCGAAAAGAAATTAGAACAATCTTCATGCTTATCTAAACCAGCAAAAACTATTGCTCTATGATGCAAGGGAACATTAGAGTACAGCAACAGATTTTACAGAAACTGCAAGCACCAGTGAGAGTGGAGGAGGACTGCAAGACAGTGGTCATCAGGACAGCTGAGAGGCAGTTCTGCAGCCTCTACATGAGGCTTCTAGAGATTATTATAAATTCAGCAATGAAGTGAAGCTTAATAACTAAATGACACAACAATTCTGGAATCATAAATTTCTATACTTACTTCTGCAGTTCAAAACTTTTGCTAAATGCAAGGTGGTGGTCACAAAGAACCTTTTTTAAGTTCCTGCTGTGACTTCCCCAGAGCTGGAGATGCTGGGGGGTCCCATGAGGGTCCTCAGTGAAATGGACATTCAGTGGATGCAGGACCTAACACGAATGCCTATTTCATTGAGCAGCTACAAGGCTTAGGGATGTTCTGGTTTCAGGACATGTTTTCTTTGCAAAATAAATTCAGATTAAATCCACATTTCAGCTGACCAAATTTCTTGTTACTGGGAAAGTCTGCTTTCCAGCAGAGGATGTCTAAAGGATTCAGAAGAATCTAGAGGATTTGCTTCTTGCAAATTCATTGATTCCATTTGCACAGTTTTAACTCTTAAGCACTTGGCTCACTTTTGTTTCTGTCATTTTAAGGATATATACGATAGGGAAGATTTTTCCTTCTAAAATTTAATCTGCTTTTGAAGATCTTGTCTCTGAAGCCATTCACTCATACTTCACTCAAGTTGGCTCTTGCTATACCATTTCAATAATTAATTCCTCAAATATTTATGTGGAAAAGAAGTGTGTACAGTTGACATTCCCAAATTCTGCAAGTTTTTCAGCAACATGTCTATTTAGAAAAAACCCCAGCAATTAAGCCCTTACATGTCCGGCATCC
Organism: Phaethon lepturus; assembly: GCF_000687285.1. Lineage (NCBI taxonomy): Eukaryota > Metazoa > Chordata > Aves > Phaethontiformes > Phaethontidae > Phaethon > Phaethon lepturus. Next base: position 16,483 of record NW_010516817.1, read on the forward strand.
TGGCCTGGCTTTTGGGAAATAGCTGCAAATCAGGAGGAAGCAGAAGATGTTGAGGTGTGTCATCCACATACCAATAGTATCCAAATTATTCTAAACACAGTTTGTCAGACAAACTGACAAAGTCAGTTTCTGTGGTAATCATCTGGGCAGTAGTCATGGATCAACAACATAGAGAATGAAAAACATCTTTCCATACCTGTTATCTGAGTATTAATTTCATCACTTTTTACATTTTCCTAAAAGCAAGGAATAAAATGTAGCAGAATTAGAAAATGGAACTTGGGTGTAACTACAGAACAGTTCTCTATTTGAAATTATTTTAAGGACTTTTTTTTTTATCGAAGGATTTAAATATTCCACCAATTTCCATTCAGTCTGGGAAAGCACTGAGTGAAAACAAGAAACATTCCATCTGAACAGAAGTAAAATCACAGATGAACAAATGAAATTAATTGGAATTTAGGAGCATGCTAAAGGTAAATCTGGCTGAATGGCATTAATTTCTTGGGACAAGCAAAGTTGATCACTTACCAGTCATGTGAGTGTAACCTAGTCTCTTAGACAGTTTAATTCAGAACATGCATATAGTCTTGTTATTGCCTTGAGTAAACATGAACAAAGCATAAATAGCAATAACATTTGCATCTTTAGTATGAGAATTGCCACAGTCCTTCATTTGTGCCTTACTATATAGGCTTCTGAGAATCCCCAGGGCTGACAGTAATCAGTATACTGGCCTCAGAAATTGCCAAGTCAAATAAGGCAGGAAAAACTATGCAGCCATGAGTATTTGAGGTATCTTAGAAGAGGACAAGCCACGTCAATCTCATCCTACCTATTGACCTGTAAGGCTTGATGTGTTGGGCTTTTCGGGGTCTTTTTAAGAGCTGCAAATGACCATCCATTTTCTTATTCTAATGATTACACAGCACAAGATATTGTATACTTTAGTTTGCAGGTAACAGTTAGGCCTGTGTCTACTTGGGAGTCTATGGAAGTGCCATGCTCTGCTGAAACAACATGCTGGAAAGAATCTGAGAGGTAGCAGGATTTTCCTCATTTTGCCTGCTTGCTATTTGTTGCTATGCTGATGTGGCATGTTCTTCTGGCATAAAAGAACAAAAAGTGTCACAAAAATCATAGTACTATACTTAGCAAAAATACACTAGTTGAGACACTGGCATCTTCATGGTAAATTAAAAAAATAAATAAATCATATTGTCATTTGAAAGAATGTATCCAAGCAAGTGTGGCTGCAATGTAGATGTGGTTCCACTTCTATTCGAGTACTTCATGATTTGTCTATTTTACCTTCCCCTTTGAGTTCTTCTGTATGCCCATTTGAAAGTCTGAATTGCTAGTGATAAGCATCTGACGAACACTCTGATAGTCAGCTATTCCATGTATCACAGAGCCAGCTGCCTGACAGAATGTATTCTTAATTTCCCACCTCATTCATCTTAGGTGAACAAAGTTAATTTCTCTGTAATTCTTGATATTTAGTTTTGTGCATGGCTTTATGGAGGGATTTTAGTAAGCTACAGAATTTTAAAACCAAAACCAAAATGAAAACAGAAATTTGTTTTGAATGCTACGAAATCCATGAAGCCACTATACCTACCTTATGTAGGTTCAAAGAACTTCTCTTGTTCTCTAGAATGGTGCTGATATCACCCCTCACAGTAGCAGTAGTAGAGGGCAGGGAACTAATTTTCCTGTGTTAAAGAAATTATTGGAGATCACTGACATTCTTGAAGATCCTGTTTGCTATCTGGAAATCAACATCATCCAGTGAAATAAAGCATAATAAAATAATGCCTGAATTGACTGGACTAAGGGTTGTTGGTGTTTTAGAAATTTATCCTACTAACTAGGCAATATTGCACGGCCAACCTCTCCTGTCAGGAGTTTCGAGCAAATTAAATCCATAGTAAAATTAACATTGGTGTTCATCCTCAGGAAGTGAAGGGGGAAAATTCAGTGCATGCCAATGGTTTGTTCCCTTCCATTTTACACAGCGTTTTGCTCTGCAAATAGTTTTCAATTATAGAAACTTACTTTCAATCTGGAAAAAAAAATCTTCAGAAATGGGATTCTATGGAAGAAACTCAGGAAAAAAATTTGTATATGGTCTTCAATGTTTGTCATTCTGAGTCAAGAAAAGTTCTGACTGTGCTAATGAGAGGTTCTTGCCACGTAACTTACATTGGTGTCACAGCTGCTCTGTTTTTGACAAGTGTCTGAGTAATTGGGATAATGTAAAACCCACATAGAAAGTATGCAGCTGGGGTAGCCCACTTAAATTTGGACAGGTGGGCATGACTTTGTAATTTTTCAGTGTTTGAATTTACAAAGTTGCTAGCATTCTTGAACATTGTGTGTATGTATATGACCACAGTCAAATTAATCCAGCTACCTGCCCAGTACATACAAAACATTCTAAGCCTATATGGTTCAAAGACATTGTAGGATCCTCTTGCCTAAGCATAATCAGAACTTTTTTTGATTTATAAAAAACCCTGTTTGTGAATTGTAATCACCACATTTTTAATTTAGCTAGGATTTCTTAAACTAATCCTTAAGCTATAATGTCAAAAAGCAAATTTATGTTCAATTATGTTGCACTGGTACATTTAGGGATGTAGTAAATGCATATGCTACTTGAAGGTTTTAAAGCAGCGTAAGACCGTAAACTATCCTTATGATTCAGGAGAGCAAAAAGTCTGCCTAATTGCTTAATACATTACAGCTGCATAAGTATTTAAAACATACCAAGTCCTTTTGGCTACCATTGCCTTTGCATATCCATTGGAAGACAAGCACTTCTGAAATGATGTACAAGGTGCAAGGCCTTTCTCTCAAAATGAGCATATTCAGTAAAATTCTGTTCTCCATCCAACACTACCAACCTATGCCATCTTTTAGTCTGTTTTAAGATGAAACTTGAGGCTGCACACTTCAATGAGCTTGCCTCTCTCTTCTTGTTTGCTGAGAGTATCTAACAGCATGAGGATTGTATCAGATTTAAAATAAAGCAAAAACCTGCTGCCACTCAGAGCTATCTCACAGAGATAAAAATCAAAGAAGGTACAGTACACAGGAAAACTGATGCCTGACAAAAGCTAACCTCTGCTGAATTCTTCAACAGAATTGAGACCTATGAGATTATTTAGAGGATAAAAGGATAGCTTAGTGGAGTGGTAAAAACAGAACATATAATATGGACTGATAAGCATTACAAAAGTTTAAGGATGGGAAAGTTAATTAACTGTTTGAACTTGAATTGATTACACATAAAGAAAATCTCAATTTAAATCAGCTATCTTAGACAAACATTATATCAGTTTACTACAACAAAATTCCAAATGACTACACTTGTCCTGGGGGAAGATAAAATACACACAGTTACCTGGCATAAAAAGCACTATGTACAAGGAATAACATGGCATTGACCCCAGATGCTTGAAGAACTGAAGCCTGGTTGTCTTCATTAATTTTACACCTGAAAATAAAGATGCTTGTACAGGTTGTGTCAGATAGGTTGCACATTGTTCCCAGGAAAAATTGCAGACTTATTTGTAATAACAAAAATTAAACATTTCATTTCCCAAAATGCAAGTCACCTAAATGTTTCAGACACAGTTTTTCAGAATCAGCTAATCAGTTATAATGGATTAATGTCCATTAGTGAAGAGTAAGTACAGAATGTGCCTGTGCCAGGAAAAAAACAGGAAACTGATGGAATGATGAACATTCATTCAGCTAAGTATTTTCTTGAGAATTAGTATTTAAGAGAAAAGTGAAGTAACTTATGTTGAAGTTATGTAGCTAATTTTATGTTAGAAAAGTACCTTGTTCCTGGCATTCAAATCAGACATGTGAACCCCGGGTAAAATACTCTACTTACAAAGCATTGATTTTTCTGTCTTCCATGCATCCACATGAATTGGCTCCCTCATATATGGGGAGGCAAAAGCAAAGAAAGAGCCAGAGCCAGAAGTGCAGTTAAGTTTTGATTATTTCCTGTGGTACAGGGAAACTCAGCTCACTTTCTCACAAACATGCCAATTTTACACGTGAAGGATGCTGTGAAACTATTGGGTAGGCTAGTTAAGTATTGACTTTGTATGGTCTTAAAAGGCATGTATTCCATCACCAACACAGAAACACTGCCATGCTGCTCCACTCAATCTAACCAGACATACTGTCATTGTTCAGTTTCCTGATGTAGCAGCTTAATCTGCATGAGAATATCTGGAACCATCCTATGCTCACTTTTTGTCACATTCTGTGAAAAATTTTTACTCCCAAACCTCCAAAATCACTTCAGATTTCTCCTTGTTGAATGTGACTTCTAGTCTTCTAGGTATAGACGATCATACTGATACTGATAATGTAGAGTATCTGCCATTATCATCTGAAGTAGCAGTATTCCCAGATGTCCTCCCAAACACAAAACTTCCAAAAAAAGGATGTCTCTACAGCTCAGTAGCAGCTTCTAGTCAATGACAGAGTGACTTACATAATGAGTTTCCTTCAGTGGCACTGCTGAGTTATGTTAAAACACTGTTCTTAATTACATCATCCCTTCCCCAAATGAGTCTCTCTCTTGATCACTTCTCACACCTGCAATATCAGGACTAGCTAGCAAAGTAATTTGAAGCGGGGAGGGGGCATAAAATGCTACTTTAACTCCTGCTTGTCCATCACCCTTTACAGTTGGGTATCTTAGAATTTCCTGTACGCCATTTGAAAAGTTTGTATGAAATACTGCAGATCAAAATGAGTCCATGAAAGCGATACTTACAGGCGTCTCACAGAGGCAGATTCAAAATCCCACAGAATTATTGCACCGTTTGCACTTCCTGTAGCTATCAAACTGCATCCTTCTACTTTTAAAACATCAAAACACTTCATTTCCACAGAATGTACAAAATTCTACAAAGAACATTAAAAAAAAAATTGAGTAGGAGCCATGTGGACACTAGAGAGTGAAATGTTTTCACTGTTAATTTAACAAGATGCCTAAATTGAGAGTGTAATACAACAACTGCATAGTGAATGCTGTTCTAATACTATTGTATCTGAGCTACACAGAAGCACCAGAGAGAACCAGGCAGTGATAGTACTTGGAGACTTCCTGCTGCAGAGGACAGGGGCTGCCATCTGCTAACCTGACCTGCTAACTATGGCACAGTTGCAATTACAGCATCTAAGAACAGCTGTAAGAACTGAAGATTAATCAGAAGTGGGTATCTATGGAGATAATGGAGATACTCTAATCAGGTTAAAGGAATAAGTCACTGAACAGAGATATAACAACCTTTCCATAAACATCATTTAGATCTGCTACAGAGTCAGTGAAATTAAACAAAACAAAACTCAAGTCTTGTGGAGTATTCAAATTAAATTTGTCAACAATTGAAACATAAATTTGACATACTATTTTACCAAAGCAATAAGAAGAGAAAATGAAACCACTTTAACATCCAGCTTGATCTTCATGTGCTGCTTTTACTGAAGGTCAGTCTAGCTATAGTAATGAAGGGCATTTCATTTCCAGAAGGCTTCATACAAGAACCTCAATTTACTATTTTGTACAGGAATATGACGTGTATGTTCAGAGCAGCTGCTTAATCATGGCAACAAACGTGCAATGGATTATTAGGCAGATAAAGCCCTTAGAAACAGTAATTTTCTTAAATGATTTATTTTAGACCTTCAGTGTATTGAAAAGTTTGAAATACTTATCTGGTTCTCATCCTGTTGCTGAAACATGAAATCCTTGAGGGCACAGATATCATTTTACTTTCTAGACTTCTGTAAACGATGTGGAACTCTGAAATGTTTCTCACCTCTGTATCGTTCCTCAGAAAACTGGTGTCAGACAGCAGCTGAATATCCGGAAAAAAGTCACGTGTTTGTAAGGTGTCAGGCTTGAGTGACAGAGACACAACTGGATTCCCTGGTGGAAATGACACGGCCTCCGGAAGCACCCATGTGACATATAGATGCATTTCAACTGAGTTACCCTATTAAAATAACTGACTTAATGAAAAAGGAAGAAAAGGGTTTCTCTATTCAGAAGAAGATTATCAGCACGTGTGTGTCAAAAGCTTGTTTTCTGTGCCAGACTGTACAAAACGATTACAGGTATCACCTAGCATATGCTTGCACTGCAAACTGAAGTGCTAGACAGAGATATTCCAGCTCACTTTAAATTACCTGCTGTTACATTAGAAGCTGTCCAGCTGTGGAGCTCAGAGCTTTTGATTTTATTCAGTTTAACTACCCCCTTACAGTAAGTTGCCTCTTCAGTTATAGCTAGCTGCTTATTTTATTAACATCTCTAGTCTCCAGTACATATTTACCACACCAGCAAAACTGGAGGTTGTTCCAGTTGTGTGAGAAGAAGCTGCCACAGTTCAGCCATGGCCCCAAGTCATTGATTCCTCCCCACTGTGCCTAGAGGCTACTGGGAGTTACCTTGATAGTTCTTCCAACTATAACAAATTCTCTTCAGTATCTAGTTTCTGCTTTAATTTTGGTATTTCTGTCTATTTTGGGAAGTGTTACTGAAATCAGCTCCTTAGGTTTTCTGCTGTTTTCACAGATGTCTTGAACTCCAGAATGAAGCAATGATTAAGATTTTAGTAAATCTTATGGTATTAAGTGTATCAAACAAGAAATACATTGGGGGAAGGACTGAAAATTGAGATATCTATAGTAGATTCCTGCAAAGGATGAACTGGTTTTTGGGTGCTACTCAAGTTTACCTTGATAACTTCTATATTCAGAGCCTCTTAAAAAGCTAATAATAATAACAACAACCTGTATTTCTCATTATCACTGAAACATTTGTATAAAAAAGTTCTGCAATTATGTGAAACAGTATTAATGTATTTAGATTCATAAAGACTTGGAGGAGATTCAACTCCTCAACAATCTGTTTGTCAAGGTATATATTTACATTGCATGAATGATTTAACACTTTCAGTAATAACACTGTGAGGCAATTGATGTGATGTAGTATTTCAGAAAAATTTGAATATCAAAAGAAAACCCTGTATAAAACAGCTTTTTATTAGCTGGAGGCTGAAAAGTAATAAATTATTTACCAAGATGAGAGCTTATACATATTTTTCCCCTAAATGTACCATCTGTCTAGTAAAACTTACTACTTCTCTCCACAACCTTTGCTCCCTTGCACATAGTGGATTTAAAGTTTCAGAAAGAGAATTTTGTCCCAAGTAAAACATTCCAATTTGAGGAAAAAATTCTACAGAAACTGGTTTGTCTGAGAAATGAAACCACAATTATTGTGAGCTCCAAATGCATCCTGTTAATTTTAGCTGAAGGAAACACAGAGGACACTCTCAAAATCAAACCAAGCAAGTCAATCTGATTTATTACTGTCTTGTTTCTTTTTATCAGTTCTTAAGCAGCCACTGTCTGGTAATTTTAGACCAAAAAAAAAACCTTTAAGCCAAAATCTTCTCCAGTATTGCATGGTCACTTAGTCTCCATAGAAGGAAAAAAGGGATATTAGGCTCCAGTTGAATAGGCCTGAGGCCTCTGAGGTTTGTGAAACTGAATCCTGAGTCATGGGAGCTTCCTATTAGCAAATATTAAATGGACCCTCTATGGCATAAAAATGACTGTCATGGGCCAGCAATATCTGAGTCTGAGGGCTCAGCTGCTGAACTGGGACAGTGATCTCTACAAAGGACAGGTATCCAGAACCCAGAAAGGTGATGCTGTGTCTTCCGCTGGCTGAGGAGCACACTAAGGCTGAAAGGCAGCGGTGAAGGCAGAAAAGTATGGCTGCCTCACGAGAACATGGCCCTAGGCCTGAGGTGCATTAAAAAGCAGGGCTCTGACCAGTGCAGTGAGGCTAAATTAATGCAATTAAATTAATGAAATTAATGGCAGCAACAGTTCTAACCAGTCTCAGCTGCTGGTGAAGTAGAAACTGTTTAAGCAGCGTAAACACCGTCTATAATAACAACAGCAATATTTTAAAGCTTTTACATTAAAGGATCTATAACTACTGAACCTCAATCACAAACAGAAAAGCAAATGCAAGGAAAGAAATGATCAGAATGCTGAAAACCAGCAATGGACTAACAAACATATTAATACTTAGAAAGGCAGAAAGCGAATTTGATCACATGCACAAAGAGGGTTGTTCCTTGACAGTTTCTAAAAGTTTATCTACTAGTTAATGAAAAAGTCCTATTTTATCTCGAAAATCAGGAGCTACCATATGAAATTAGAAAAAGTATATTCGAAAAACCTGAATTAGTTTCATCTTCCCACTCTGCTCCAAAACAAGAAGTGCATGTTGGCTCTCATTAGCCTTCAGATAAACTATCTTCAGCAGACGACACTTATCTTTGCTGTGCTGGCCCAAAGGCAAGGCTTTAACTTCCTGCCCGCTTTCAAACTCCCAAATTTTCACTGTTCCTACACATGGATGAAAAAGGTATACAAAAGGGAATGAACTTTCAGCAATAATCTGTGCTTCAAAGTCATAAACTTGAACTGGATCAAACACGGAAAGGAGAAGAAAAAAGAAAATCCAATTGAAGGTTCAGAGCTAGATCACTGTCTTTCAAAAGCTGTAACAGTGTGCGTTTCTTAGGAAAGCACCCTTAGGGACAAAACTTACCAGAAAACATCTCACCACTAGCCCCGCCATTTTTCTGTCTTTTTTCCATGTCTGTTTTATGCTGCAGCCCCGCATAAAAGACCACTGCCTATCTTACTTATGTTTCTGGACTAACATCATCAGAAAGCAAGCAGGGTGTGAGCTGTCAGGCAGAAGACTTCAGGTTCTGAGCTACAGCAAGGAGCAGAGGGATGTGGTTGCTGGACTTGTACCACAGAACTAGTGGGGAGACGGAGCTACAGATATTATCTTAAGTGAAACAGGTATTACATATGAATTCTCTTTTGTGAGACTTGATAGCATTCACCTTCTGTCGTGCTCTTAAGATCCTTAAAGGGTGCAGTTTCTGCTCCCAAGTATAAACAAGAAACTTTTGCCAGTATGCCGTGTGGAAAAGGCCACCTCCTCTTTATGCGAGGCGGCTTTCACATATTGCATATATTTAAATGCTTCAGGTGTGTACTCTTCAACATTTGAATGTGAGAAGAATTACTCAGTGATGTTAACAGATTACAAAATTATTAAAGTTTCCTTCAGAAGTCAGTGTAGCACTTGTGTATTGGAGAGGTCTTGTCACATTACCTAAAACTGATACACCTTAAATAATACATGTGAAAAACTCAAGAAGCACGTAGATATATATATTCTAGTGTTCAGTGCCTGCAGATACTATAAAATTGAGCTTAGATACTATAAAATTGAAAAATTACTGCTTACCGTCTGCAGCCATTTAGCTACAGATCTAGGTCCTAAGTCCTATGAGGAAACATTTTTTCAGACCAAGACCTTTGAAGGTAGTCCTCAAGGGAGCAATAGGGTCTCTATTCCAGAGAGCAATAGACCAAACCAAGACACCCCCCTGACCCGTTCTTTTCCCACAACGGACAGCTGTGCATTCCTTTCTGTGCATATTTCCTCCCACCTTGGAAGGAAGACAAAATTCATTCTTCTGTCACTGAGACAGTCAAGGCAGAGTTCTGTCTGGTCATGTAGTATGTAATTTTAAATAAATGTAATAAAAATGTGGTAATTATTTAATTGCTTTACCATCACATGCCCCAGTGGCAAGATAGAAACCCTTTATTTCAATGGCTGCACAGGTCACTTCAGTATTCAGACCGTGCGCATCTTCAATCTGATATATTTGATATCCTGTTTCTAGGTCCCAGACCTGAAAAAATAAGATGGTAATTATTTGTACTACATACTCTAAAACTCATCAAACAATGTGTTCTAGTTTAATTGGAGAAAGATGACTACTTTCAAAGGCTAACTTTCACATCCTTTGAAATAGGTTCTCTGTTACAATACCACACTACCATGTTCTTTTACTGAAATACTACTGTAATTTCCCTGAAAACATCCCTCTCCCCGGAGAAGCCACTCTGGCAAGAGGAGGCTTTGTTTAGTGTGCTATGAGAAAGACCCTTGTTAAGTCTGAGACACTTTTGTTAAATATAATGAGTTTTTACAGCGCAAAAGCAAAGAAATCTAACTAGAAATAATGCTTTGAGCTATAATTTCTATGCTGAATATCAAAATTAGGATTTTCATAAACACTCAGTCCAAAAGTGTAGGAACAACTATATCTGATCATTATCTAATCCTTTTGGGAATTTAAGCAATGCCTTATAATGAAGTACCAGTACGAAGTTCAGTCACTATAGTGCAATAGCTCAGATTCAACTGGATTTATGAAGTAGCCAGTCATATACGTAATGGAGTATTTATGAAGTAAACATGTCATATGCACTGTCTGGATCTGATTTTCTGCAGCACCAAGTGCCCAGAACTATTTTGTAATGGTGCTGTAGCCATCGTGGTCTAAGGAAGGCAAGGTTTACAGTGAGAAATAGCAACTTTACTGAGTGTATAAAATGAACAAACCTTCAGACAAACAAGCCCTTCTCCATAGGAATGACATGCATCACCAGCTGGCCCAACAGAAGCTACCTCTCCCTACAAAGCCCCATCAACAGCTGATGAAAACTGCAGGTCCTCAGTACCTCTGATGATCATTGTCACACTGTTAATTACACCAGTAATGATTCATTTTATTCATCTGTTGGTTTTCTGATACTTGCATGGCAACTATTTTTTAGCAGTTCAAATGCAAATGGTAAATAGGCAAGTTTAATCTTTTCATTAATGTTTCAACACAAACAGAGCTGTGATAAAAGTGATCTCCGTCACTTTATTTTTCTTGTTAACTGGCCATTACATTCAACACTTCTCCCTTACTGTATGACTTGAAATCCTTAAGGCTCAAAACGACATGTTCTAGGAGATTATCTGAATGAGAAAAGGATCTACAGAAGGTCAGCAAATTGGCTCCAGAACTGCTAGCCAAATAGAAGCAGATCAGACAAAAGAATAAGAATAATATAGGAAAATAAAAAGTTAGGTTTTATAGTTTGGGCACACTCTCTTGAGCCAATGAAACTTTTCAGTTTTAGTGAAGGAATCTTTTTATCTGAGAGCAGCATCTTTTACACAGTCCTGTTTTTACAAAGTGAGTTTTTTCATGTTTTATACCAATCCATAGGATGTCTAAAATACACATTTATATTCTACTAATCTGACTGGGACTCAAGCACTTCCTAAACTTTAAAGAGAAGCTTATCAGATATGCCCTCTGAATTGAAGAATAATATGTAATTGTGCTTGCATGAATTGTTGATTGGATGCACAGTTTGACATCGTTGCAGTTAAAATTTTCCTTTGTAGCTACTGAATAGCCATTGGACCTTCACTACTATTGCTATACGTGCAAGAATCCATTGCAGGAACAGGTGAAGTATACCTGTTCAGCCAAAGGAAACAAAATTACAAATAAATCCAGCATATCTGAAGCCTTGCTCAATCTGCCTGGTGCCTGCAGTGCAATTATGTCAGTGCAGGTCAGGGAAGTAGTTATCTGAGGAAAGTGATACTGCTGAACCCAAATAGTTTTTTCATCATGGCTACCACTTCCCTGGAGAATTTGAGCACAAAAATAGCCACAAAACCAACACTTTGAACAATAAACACTAACAACTTACCTAATTGCCCACTAACTTATTTGTGATAAAAAACCCTAAGACTTTTCCAGTTTAAATGGTGACAAAACTTGCACTTACCTTCAGTATTGACTTAGAGCAGATAGTGAGAATCTGGTGAAAAGCCCTGTTGTAAACCAGAACATTGATGCTTTTCTCATGTGTCTGTGGCACCTGTCTTGTATCTTGTATCATATGAGTCAGGGGATAAATATCAATGACAGCTGAACCTGCACAGGTTGAGAGGAATGAGAATATATATATATATATGTTTTGTGTATAATACCAGTTACTTTCCCTGCATATAAAAAGGTTTTATGTAAACCAGAGGGTTCATATGAGTTCTTATAAAGAGGATAAGGAATGTGTTCTGTTTCTTGAAAATACATGTTCTCTAAACCAGAAAACATTCTCACATGCTCCCCACAAAGCACCAGTTAAACAATGGCTAAGTATTTACCTGCCTTAAACAACCACCTGCCCACCTTTGATGGGATTGATATCCTGACTCCAAATCACTAGGAGCCACAAATCCCCCAGTCCCAGAGTGGGTTGGTATGGAATGGAATGAACCCAAATAAATAAAAGTCTAATTGGCAGATACATCACTAAAATAAATACTGGTATCCACTTTCTTAGAGATAAAGCAATTCTATCTGCAGGCAATGGTGATGTCTTTCCAGTACCTTCCTTTATACAGCACTGCAGGTCTGAACGGTGTTTTCCAGACACCTTCCAGTGCTCTCGGATCACAAGGGTTGTAAAGACAGAGAGGCAGATGGGGACGGCAAGACAAAAGAAAGGACAGGGTTTTTACAACGGAGGGTGACAAGCCAGACTACACGTGCAGCCTCCTGTTGCCGTTCCAGTATTACTGTGGCTCTACCAGTAGAGGAGCAGCTGTCAGCAGTGAGGATGCAGCAAAGGATGAAATTACCTAATAATTGGCATAAGTTCAGGCATAGAGGCCAGCAGCTTAGAAAAGGGTACAGAAGGAAAGCTATGGCAATATTCAAATGAAGCATGAAGGTGAGCCGTGATTTATGGATGTTAGTGAACTCATAACTGAAAAACTCCTCTGTAAAGCCAGGTACATAGCAATGAGAATTAGTTCGCCCACATATAGCCTCAGTCTCTTACCCTCTTCAGGGACAAGGAGACATTCACTTAGCCTTTTAGTGGAATCATTAACAGAGTCCAGAACCAAATTTTTACAGATATTTAGGCACTGCTCCAATCATTGTTTATAAGGGCAAAGTTACCTCATTTTGTCAATGATTTCTCCGTGTAAAATCCCTACATTACTAAGGCTTGAAAATCTCACTAACTTAAATTTGAACTGAAGGTCATAGCTGCATCCTTTAGTGATTAAAAATCTTTAAAAACTGGAAAAATTAATATTCTGGGCATTTTAAAAATAAGACCTAGAAGCTGAAGTTTCTTAACCTTTGCAGTGTTTGCCAAATGTCCAAATACATATAACAATTTGTGGACTCTAGTCCAATGAATATATTTAGGCTTCTAAAACAAGTTTATTGGCACAAAGATTCAGCAGAAACTACCAGGTAACCTGAAAACAAAATGTTTCACATTCATTTTCTCAGATTTGACAAGCTTTGGAAGCTTTGTGCCTTATTCCTAATCCAAGGAAAGAAAAAGCTGTCTCCAAAGACAATAACCTTATTTGCCTGGTATCTCTCAGGCCTCTATAGTCCCAGAACAGGTTCAAAGCTGGTTTTTTTCAGTGACTATGTCTCTGGAGCAGACAAACCCTGCTGGTTTCCAGAGTCTGTGTAGTAGGTACAGAAGGCTAATAACCTTAGTGATACCTGTGAAGCTCTGGTTCCTGCAGAGGTTCCAGGCTCCCTGCTACAGAGTCAGGAAACAGAGCCCAGAAATCTCAGGATGAGTTCCCACAGTATTTTATTCCTGATCAATTAGACATTGTGTCTGTTGACACCACAGATTGTGGGGCTTATTATTACCTTATTCCTGGACTCTACTTCAGTTGTATGTAATGATAAAGGAAATCGCATTCTAGGAAAAGGGGCATGCCCTCAGACATCAACTGTGGTAACATACCAGTGATAAGCATGCCACGATCATTGTCAAATACCATGGCAAAGGTCTCCATCTCCCCAGGACTCCCTTGATTATCATGGAAGACCTGCAGCAGTGAAAGGGTCTGTATATCCCACACTCTAAAAATCTAGAGGGAAAGAGAGGGAAGAAAATCTACTGTATCATGATTGGATTTTCAATGACTTTTTGTTTCTATGATGGTAATATTATAGCCTCTAATGGAAATCACATTGTTAAGCATGGTACATCCCAAAATAAGAAAGATAAATATCAAAGGTATCTTTATCCCCATTTTACTAAGGACAAAAGGCACAGAAAGGCTGAGTTTTGTAATCTAGAGCTGACAAACTTACAGCAGAATCATATCTCCTGAGAATTGGCTCTACTCCTTAATGACAAGATGACTTCACTGTGTCATGTTTTTCAGTCACATACAGATAAATGCCAATAGTTTAAAAGCTTGTATTTGAATGGGACTATCAAATGGTGTGCAACAGTAAAAAGATAAATTTCAGAGGGTTCTGGATAAAGGAATTCCTGAAATCTTTGACTGACAGCGGGTGCTGGAACAAATCAGGATCAGGTCACACTGCAGAACGATCATTTTTATGCATATATAGTTCTTGTGCTCTCCATAAGCAAATGCTACCGATCACAGTTGGGGTATTATCCTGCAAGGAGCACTGAATATATTAGATATATTTGTTCTCACTTTCAGTTTCAACAAAAAACACAACACTTTCTTTGATCTCTAGAATTATTCATCAATAATTATACGTTAGCAGCACTTATTCATCCTGCCTGAACAAAGCTATATTGAACTTACTGCTATCCCATGCAAACTGCTCTTCACTCTGCAAGAAATCATGATTTACTTTCTCAGATCCCATGGCTTTTAGTGTGGTGTATTTCCCTGCAAGATAATCTTACTATGCTCTCAAAAGTTATTCTGTCATCAATCTGTTTGCAATTCTTATTCAGCTGCCAAAACTGTGGTGAGCTTTATATAGGCATTTGTGCAAGTGATTTGTATTCATTCAATTGTGTTAGTAAAAGGTGGGGCTGCATTTTTAATTGGGAGTTTAACACAAAGACACATGTTGGTGTGATGCTCCCATCAATACTGGGAATGCTGTGGGTATTGACAAAAGTCATTGAATCTTTGCATCAAATGCTCCATATAATGTAAGTTCTTAAAACACATCAGGACAAAACCATGAAATATTTAACTCAATTTGGTAACTGAGCTGTGTCTCAGACAGAAATTTCACATGAATAATTCTGCTTCCTGAGCTACAGTCCCTGGAGGTCTTCTTCTCTCAGCTGTTCCTTATTCTTAACTTTGTCACTCAGTTGAGATGTCAGTGGCTTTTCTTACATGATCTTGATGCAGTTAGTCAAATTCTAACTTCATAGTGTTGGCCAGGTAGCATGTACTGGCCAGGCAGCATGAAGCAACCAGCCTGCCCTGACTGGGGCTGGGCTGCTGTTCCTCTAAAAGAGCAATAATTTTCAGAGATCTGATGAGAGAAAAAAAAAATCCTAGGAAAAATCCTAGGGAAAACCACTGCTGTTTCTTTGATTCATCCCAGGATCTCCTGTATAGAGACAAACATTATGATAAAGGTAGGTCCAAGTCCAAAGATGTCTGCAGCAGACAGCTTAGGTGCAGATTCTTGCATTATATTACTGAAAACCTACTTAATTCACCCAAAGGTAAAAGCAGCTGTGTTGGTACCTTAACTTGCCCACTGTGGAAAGACCATCCAGTAAGCCTCCTGAAACAGGCCTGAGCATCTTTCCATAACGGATGAGCATTGTAACAGAGAAAGAAGCAAGCGAAATTGGGACAGCAAGACTGCAAGTTCATTTTGAAATTACTGGTTTTTCTTTCTGACTGGTACATTAGATAGAAGCATGGCTGACACCTTAGAAAAACTTAAAAGAGATTAACCAGAAGAATGTAAAGCTCTGTTCATCACTTTCATACATATAATTTCATAAAAGTTTTAACGACATAAGCTACTTGGTAAGGCCATTAACAAGTTATGCCCAGGAAATTATTTAGAGCCAGTCTTATATCAGAAGTACTAGAAACGATTCTGATGCTTAACTCAAATTCAGCACAGTCAGGGTGTTGACCTGAAATGCTAGTGACCGGTAGCAGAAAGATGGATTAAATTATCATTAAAGACATTCAGTTTGCAAAGTAATTGTTTTTAGCTCATCTTGCCTAACACCAAGCTAGAAATCCGACAGGAAGAACTCTGAAGAAAAAACAAGAACAATCTGTCAACCTCATAAAGAAAACAGCTACAATCACATTCACTGCTGAAAACTCAGTTCCATAACATTACTCACCTTTTAATATAAAGATCTTTGAAAACCTAAAACAGCCCCAAGAAGCACTTTCTCTGCTAATTTAGGATTAGAGAATTTTACATCTGCAGAGTATCACTTGTATCTGTCCATTTCATCACATAACAGCTTAAGCTCTTTTTTAAATTTCTTAAAAATAACTACTTCAGGAAAAATTTTCATTTTACACCTATAAGCAGAGAAAGTAAGTGGTTTCCCAAATGACACACAGCAAATCATAGTCTGAAACATAACCCACAAGTTTTGACTATTTCAGCTTTCCTTACCACAGCCCATTCCCTTCTTCATCTTGCAATCTATTTTTTTTTTCTGTTGAACAGAGCATGTGCCCATTATAATTCATAGGCAGTACATGTCATATCCTTAGAAATCCTTTTAATAACGAGCAAGACTTCACTTGTGCATATGTTCATGTTATGAAAAGTTGATTGCAATTGCCAGGAGTTGTTTGTTCCAAAGACACACACTATACCATTGAGAATGAATGTTTGTAACTCTGGATGTTATAAAATGTTGAAGTATCTCTCTTTTTTTCACTTAAAGGAGGATCTCAGCATAGAAAAAACACCGTTGCCAAAAAAAAAAGCCCAAAGCCCAAATAGAAGACTGTTCACTGTATGCAGAATAAAAATAAGGGAGACAGTAGTGGATGGAAATTATTCAGGGAGATGATAGATAAACAGATTTTGAGATTACTGGAATTTCCATCAGTAACCTGATTTGAAAGGAAGTTACAGTGGATCCAGCAAAATTCTGAAAAGAAAGGGAAGAAAAGAAACAGATATATCAGTCAGTGTTGAAACAGATCACCTTTGGCACCAGGGAGAAGTTCATACACGGGTGTTTCAGAATTTTAAGTAGAAGAAAATGTCTCTGACTATTGTGGTTTTTTTCAGGAAAATTCAAAAGGACAAGGCTCTAAAGAACTTCTTACTGATATTAAATTTTCTCTGAGACAGTGCTGAGTCAGAAGAACCATGTCCATCACATTCCTCTGATGGACTTCTGATTATATTTCAGGAGTTCACTCAGACATGCAATTTCTAAAGCATACAAAAAGAGAAATAGTCACTGAGAAGGCTTGAAAAAGGAAATCCAGTTGAACAGAAAAAATTATGAAACTGTTCATCCAGCTGATAGTAGACCAGCAAAAATAGAAAGAATTGGTGATGAAAGTCTAGAAAGCTAGGGCAATGTTGTAGGTAGATCTTCAAGCTCAATTCTGGCACAGTCACAGCTAGAGCATGTAAAAACAGCTGTAAGAGCTGAAGATTAATCAGAAGTAGGTATGTATAGAGATACTCTAGTCAGGTGAAAAGAATAAGTCACTGAACAGAGATGTAATGACCTTTCTATAAACATCACCCATGTCTGTTACAAAGTTGGTAAAATTACACAAAACAAAACTGAAAACAGACAATTCTAATAACCTCATGGACTATTCAAGTTAAATTGGTCCACAGTTGAAACATGAATTTGACATTTTAGCATAACAATAAGAAGAGAAGATGATTTTACAGCAGAAGAACTTCTTGCACTATTTCTTGCTGCTTGTTCAGCTATTAATGCCAGTACCACACTAAGAAAATGCAGTCACTTAAAGTGACAGCAAAAATCTGGGCGCATCACAGCATTCATAGATCTCTTCCATTCCTTCCAGCCTTCTTACTTTCCCAGCCTGTGGGCAGGGATGGGGAGGTTACAAAAACAGCTGTTCCACATGAGCAATTCCCATACAAGGCATCACCAGCGTGGCCGCAAGATATAATGTCACTGCTGTTCCTCTGCATCAGCACACATGACTCTGCATGAATTCATGCATGAAGAGTGGCAACAAAAGGCATGCTTATTTAGAAATTAGGAGGTGACTAGGAGGAGTTGCCTTAAGAACGTTTTGTTAATAGTAACTTTGCTGTTCTACTTCTTTATTGAAGAACTTCCCACAGCAGCCTGACAAACGCCAGGAATCCCTGAAGCCCTCTGAAAACATATTCTTTATGGCAAAATGCTTCTAGACTGTGTCTTCTGAAATCACAGAATACAGACTACATATGAAACGAACAAAACATATTAGGGAGAAGAAAGAGTGTGAAGGAGCTTCAAGTGCTTTTGGAAACAACTTTCCTTGTTACTGCTGTATCCACTTTACAGGAAAAGCTGAGCTGTACTTACAGCAACATTATATCTACAACACTGGCTTACATTAATGAAAAAGTTGTTGGTTCAGTTTGGATACTAGCAGAATTGGCCTTGACCCACAGATATACCTTTTTTAAGAGTTAGTAGAGCAGGGATTCTTGCCTGTGTCCCCACCTTGTGGCCAGGCTCCTTCACACAGTCGGTAACAGGCACAGAGGGGCATTTGAGGAATGCACGCTACCTCTCTTTCATATCTCAGCTGCAACAGCTTCAGCAAAGCACTCTGTTGTCCTCTCCATTCCCTCTGTTCTGGGGTATTCTTCTTGTGTCTTTCATTTTTCAACCCGATGGCAAAGCCACATAGTTACAGATGGAATTTCTCCAGACGCTAAGCAAAATTTGGAACCAAATTCCTCCAGAATTCAGAGGGAGTTCTTGCCAAAGCCTTCTGAGATCCCTTAACAAATTTAAATGTGCATATTTGCATACATAGACACTTTTCTCTGAATTACCGCCTTCCCTCAAGCACTAGAACTCAGAACACAGAAAAAAGCCTGAACTATTTTTTCCATCTGGTCTAAAGCCTATGTTTTAGGAGCATGTAAAAACAGCAACACCCCTCTCTCTTATTTTTCTTAAAACACACACAGAGACAAAGAGCAAAAGATTATTCTTAACAACTAAAATGGGAGCAGCAGAGGGAGACAGAACAAAGATGGGAAATAGGGCATAATTGGTAAATAAATGTTTTACATGCTCCCAGTACTATAAAGTTCAGCCTTGAGAACACTTATCTCCTGAAGGGTTGTTATGAGGAGGCCACTGTGGTATGCTTTGACTTTGGAAGAATCTGTGAATCCTCTTCTGCCCCTTTCTGTCTGTAATTAACTGAGACAGAAAAGGTCTAAAGCAGCCCAGGATCTGCTGACATGCCCTCTCCCCTGCCAAAAGTTAATCCCTTCAAATTACTGCTAGTTAAGAATGTGACCTTAAAACACTGCTTTAAAGAAAATATCTCAACATCTCTCAAGAGAAAACAATAACTTCCTTTTAAACTTCCAAACTCTCATATCCTGCTGATATTTTCCATAAGTTAACAAAAATTTGTTTTTCGAAAAAGGCAGACCACTTTCCTCGGTTTTACAGAATGGTGATGCTGCAAGTCTTTAAAACAATTTATGAAAATACACTTGTGCAGGAAAATCCAAAATCCAACCACTCTTGGGGCACAAAGCAGCTGATTTTCTGTTGAAGTGTTTCGTTTATCTGTCCCTATTTGCTACACTGTTCAACTGTTTCAGGGGGTCATTGAAGACTCCATGATCTAAGTGAAAAAAATTACAAATTCATACAGAACATTGGAGCCTTCAAAGACAAAAATCACTAGGCATGAAGCAGAGGTCAAAGTGCAGTTATTTAATGGAGTAAGTTATCTGCAGAGTGCCGTTGTGTGTCTTGTGATCCCTGAAGGTGATCCTGCAAAGTAGTACAACTCCCTGTAGTTATTAGAAGATTTAGAAATAAATTGATGTCAATGGGATTACTTGTGAGGCTAAGGCAAGGAGGATTTACCTCTAAGCATATTAATGCAATGTGGTGCAGCAGATGGTACTGTAACTAGTGCCTTATTGAGATAGTAATTTGGCAAAGTTCAAAATTATGAACATTTCAAATCACTTCCTCAGATAGTACTATTAACCTGGTAATATATAAGGTTACTTTTTTTTTTCCCAGACATGGAGGAATGCAGAAAAGAAATCAAACAGGGTTATATGCAATAGTGAGTCTAATTGTATAGCAGTGAGACTGCAGGATATTTACTGGGTGCTATGCAATGACAGACAGTGTATGTCTGTCTCTGTACTGTGTGCTGGGTATGTTGACAATAGACCTACCTGACCCCTAAAGCAAAGATAAAATAAACCTCAACACTTCTCGAGAACAGTTTCAGTGGACATTTAGATGGTGTGTGGGTCAGAAACAGGAAACTAGACATGTAGGACAGAGGTGACTGTCCACGAACACCTGGATCAAAGAGTTCAAAAACCAGTCAGGTTCCTCCTGTCAATCTTCAGCCAATCTTAGAATGAGGCTCTCACCTTAGACATAGTATTTGAAGTAATTTTCAGGTATACAAACGTCATTTACATTTTGAAGATCTCCTTTATCTTCATTGCCCCACAGAAGAAAAAGCAACCAGAAAGCTACAGGTCTGGAAATTTATTTTTAATATAGCTTGAGTCTTCTGTTCTGTAGGCTAATTTTGTAGGGGTTTTTTGTAGACTACCCATGAAAAAAAGTAATTTGAATAATGGAAACTGGAGCAGGAAATAACAGAAAATTGGGTAAGTTACATGAAAAGTCTGAAGAAGACTATTCAATGTCCTTGAAGGATTATGCAATATAAGAGTAGAATAATATTCTTAATATCTGGGAAGAGCAAATAAACCAAAGAGAATAAATACACAGCAGCAATGAAAGGATTAACTTTGACTTTCAAAGCGGTGTACAAAAAATGTATCTGATATAGATGTGGCCATGTAATTTCTGTGAAGGATGACTGGAGCAGATTTACCAAATGCTTCTTTTCCAAATTATCTAGATTAAATGTAATATTGTTGATATACAGTACATTCCAGTAACAGCTGTGATTAGCAATGGTTTGACATAAATGAAGCATGCTTCCAGCTCAGCTGCTCCCATTTATTGGGAAGACAAATGACTGTATTATAAATATATCCTTAAAACAATGTCATGTGCTTTCAAAATAGGTTAGATAAACATCCATACTAACTTGCACAGGCATTGATACAATCACCTGCTCAGTTCTAGACAGGCAAAAGACATTTATGACTTCCCACTGGGATATTGCACAGCCAATTTTCCAATAAGCAGACCCAGAGAGAGAGGACTGCAGACTTGATAACATTAAGGTTTGAGTAAATTTGCAAAAGTCAGAAAATAAAAAAATTAATAATATATCTTACCTCCCTTAATCCTTCCTGAAACGCTAAAAATGTGCCCTTGGTTTCTGTAAGAATAAAACTAATATATATATATATATGAGTTAATTTAGTATGGGCAAATTTCAGCAAGGAAGTGTTTATGTGTTTGCATCAAGTTGGCTGCATCAGATTTTAAAGAAATTATGAATGGAATGAAACTCTGCCATGTCCCAGAATGCAGATGCAAGAAATCACCATGTTTATTGCACTATTCTCCTGCCACGTGTAAATGTGTGCATTGCTCTTTCAGTATTGGCTGCCAAAAATGAAATTCCTTTTAAAGAGAAAAAGACGAAAGAACATTCCCTTCACTGATTTAAAACAAAGGTTTTGTGTTGTTTACACATGATACTGTACAGTGGGATAAAGGCTGGGAATATGCTCCTTACCATAGCCCTACTGATCGTCAAACAAAATTGAAATTGTTTTTATGCACTGAAGCCTGTAGGCTCAAATCTTGCTCACTTGACTCACTTAAGTAGACTAATTCCACCAAATCCACCACTGGAGGTGTTCTAGTAAAATCAGTGGAACAACTGGTGTAGCAAATTTTGGCTTACTGACTTCCATTGACAACTCAAGTAGGCAAGACATGAAGTTGTAGCCTCCACTGTTCTAGTTGTGAACACTCCGCACTAAGTGAGACAGCGAGCGGTTGCCACATTTCCTGAAAACTGCGTTGGTGACTTCTGCAGAATAATTCCAATCAAAGAGTTATATACATTTATATTTGTGGCTAATACATACACTTTCACTTTCATGCCAGTAACCTAATCTATCACTACAACATGCTGACACTTTAGAGAAGAGTCCATGTATTACATGAAAACCTGAGTCTGTATTTTGCTGCAACGACACAAAGGACAAGTCAATTCCTTCAGAAAAATTTAACAGTATTCCCTTTTTTGGAAATATTTTCAATCAAAACATAAGTCAAGACAGACACACTGTAAGTGTAGTTGTGATGAATGTGGTTCCTGTTGGTTTGTGGTATATAATTTAACAGAGAGAATAGTTTGTGTTTGTGGGAAATCTCAACACAAGATTTGGAACATGTTCCTATGATTAGTAACAAATAGACCACACTGATATTTCAGATCTCCTAGTAAATTCACTTAACTAAACAGCTGCAGAAAAAGACATGGCTGTGGACTACAACTGTAATTGCACCTATGCACACTGTTATCTTTAAGGACTTCACAACCTGGAAGATCAGGAACAAATTTATTTCCAGGAACATTATATTCTGAAGCAAGTCCAGCAGCACAGAATTATGACAATCACTGCCTGTGCTGTCCCCTCTTCCTCAGTGTCCCTGCTATGGAAGTACTAATTCATATTACTAAAGGACATACAGAAATTATTTACAAATCTGTGGCTCTGCCTAATTTTTAGATATTCTTATGTTACAAAACCAGGACAGTAAATTTAACTTTGGTGATAATTCAATGTACACATAATTTTTTCATAGCTGCCTGATAGCAGTTCACTAATAATTTGTTCCATCAAAAAATTCTTATAATATTGGAGCCAACGAAGTGCTCATGTGCTGGACTAGTTTAAGGAATCTTCATTTTCTTAAACGGAACCATCATTTGAATTCAAATTCCAAACCACCTTCTTAATTGTTGTGATAATAATGATTTTGTTTTGTTTTTACTGGCTCAGGGCAATCTCTTTTCAATTACATTAAACATCACAGAAGTTTTCTTCAATGTTTTCCAGAAAGTTGTATTGCACACTGGCCAAAATGCCCCAGTGTAAATAAAGAAGTCTGCTCAAAACAATTCACATGAATTACAAGTTTCAATGCAATGTGTCCTGGGCTTGTCTGTCATCAAATACAGTACTGATTTTTGACACACATGTGAGTGCGGTCTCTCTGCAGATCTATTGAGGTCTACCACAAAAAAACCCAAAGCGCTGCAAGAAGACAGGACTTCTCAGACAGCAGATGCTTCCCATGCTGATAAGTGGAACTGGTCTAGGGAAGAATAAGGAAAACCTTTGATATTATTTTTCTTTCACTGGGTGTATTTGACCAATGTTCATTTTAAAACATGATTCTAGAAAAATGTGAGAGCTAGTGGCTAATTCAGCTCTGGCAGTGACTATTTTTCTTCTTGCAAACCAAGAAGCCATGCATATACATTTCAGATTTTGGCACCAGCTCTCCTTTTAGAAGATACTGTAGAAAGTTCTGGACTTACCTCCAGCTGTCTGTGAATTAGATTGTGTAACACCACTTTGACTGGTTAAGAATGAATGAGGGCCAAAGTGATCTTGGTTCTTGTTTCTTGAAGAATATCTATATCAAGATCATCCAGATTACTTTAATGTTATTATAGTAGAGCTGTTCTGATTTTTATACTTAGTTTACAGCACTAAATAAATAATCAGTATTTCTTTTAAGATTACCTTATATACAGAGGTAGCCACAATGGTACATGTAGATTTTACCATTATGTCTGAATTTTACAGTACACTGAAACAATAGTGTGCTAATACAGAGGGACTGACAGAAATAAGACTAACTGATAAGAAATATGTGAGCCTCAGATTTTTTTTGTTTTACCACAGGCAGTGCTGAGAGCACAATGTCTATAGCTAACCTTGAGCAGAGTACTCAGGTCAAGTGCCACAATGGTACATGTAGATTTTACCATTATGTCTGAATTTTACAGTACACTGAAACAATAGTGTGCTACAGTTCATCCCATCAAAATTTCTGTTTTGTTCATGCCTAGGTTCATTTCAGTGGCAGTAACTGCTGGAATGTTGGGTGCAAGAGAATGGTGTGTACATTAGTCCTTATGCTAACGCTAAGTGGGGATGAAGCCAAGTTTTGCACCAGGATGAGAAAGCTGGACAAAATTCTTGAAACTCACAGTTTAGACACAGCCTGAAATTACGGCCTATCATAATGAAAACTGTGGTGCATAAGAATCTGATTTAAAGAAAATAATCCACATAGTACTCGCATTTACTTTTCAGTAAAGTAATGCCAACACACAGTATAGCAAGGCCTATGTTAAAACAATTGCCAGTCAAATTCTCCAGTTCATTCAGGAAGTACGTTGCACATTTATCATAATAAATAAAGGCTAAACTATACTCTGCTGAATGAATGTAACTCATTCAGTTTCTGCAGTGTTTTTAATCCTTGTGTATGCGATTACTAATTTACAGAATTAGAGACTTTCAGCTTGTCTATCGTTTAGTGGGATCGAGCATGGGTTCACTGCAAATAGAGATTAGTCTTCTACTTAGAAAGGTGGGGTTTTCAAGTAGACTGAGACAGTAAGCCTCTTTATATTGGAGATCTGCATTTACTAAGGGCTGCCTAAACCTATGATATAACACTCAACTCTATCAAAGCTCTGCTCCATCCTTTTCCTCCCTCCCTCTGTACCTCCCTCCGCTACCACATACACATGGGACTTCTCTGTAGACACAAGTCATCTGCTGGGTAATCTATACTTTTGGAATCATCTGTCTAACTCACAAAGTTAAGTCACGTGAACAGACTCAGGCAGTGTCAGAAGAGGTCAGCTGAAATCCAGTCAGAGCATTGAGCAGCAGATGAAAACCGAGCAGAACAGTCCTCTAAAATAAAGCACATGCATCTTAAAAATAACTTGAATAAAACAAGCATTGTGTAGGTCTAATTGATCCTTGGCATATTCAACAATTGGACTTCCAGACAATCAGACTGCTTTTTTTTTTTTTTAATATTGCAAGTTGTCACAGATCAAAAAGGTTAAATTGTTGTGTAGTCATATTTCATGATAAAAAGACTAACTCATGGAATGGAAATTAAAAGCAGACTTCAGAAGTGAAAATTGCAGCCGCAGAAAACACCTGAAATACTTGGCAGTGATCAAACCTACCACTTGCACACAGTGCAAATAAAACACATGCTACAAGGTCCTACAACAAAAAGGCAACAACGTACTTCCTCATTTAAGTTATGGCACTGGGACAATCTCCATCAGTGCATAATATTGACCATTGTGTTAAAAACCTTTCACTTATTTCTATTTACAATTTAAAGAGAAGGTCTTAAAAATGAGCATAATACAAAATAGTTAGTTTTTGTCTGCTTTCCTAGACTTCTTGGATAACTTTAGTATTGCCGTTATTCTAGCATACAGTTACAAGTAACTTACTGGTTCTGAAGAACACTTGCACTTCAGAAACAAACACAACCCCTGTCCTTTATGGTGTTTTAGTTTTTTTTTCCCATGTCTGCACGATTATACTCTTCTCTTCACAGAGACGTTTGTTTTGTATCTTGGCCACTGTGTTGCATAAGAGGTTTCTTTTGATACTTCCTTAACACACTGACGACTCTCTCCCCTTCTCCTGGGCTCCACTCTGTTTTCCATGCTCTGGGTTGTTAAGACTGTTTGAGCTAATAATCTGGTAAACTAGCTCTTCCACTGTAATATAAATACCCTGTGATTTCTATTTTTTTTGCACTACTGCTGTGAAACTATGGTGTAGGATTGGTTCATTTTTACATTTCTGTATAAACTATGGCATACATTAATGTTCTATAGTACGGAACTAAGGCCAATACCATCAACTGAATCCCCTAGTACTCTTGTAAAAGGTGTGTAACATTTGATGTACCTTTAAAACCATTCACTGGAGATTTTCACCCCCTCAACTCAGCCATTACTTCTTCAGGCTGCAAACGTTTGCTGCAGCACAAGTCTGAAAACAACTTGTTTTGTTTGATCCCTTGTGATCAAACAAAATGATCCCTTACTTTTGAACTCTGCAATATAAGTCAATTACAAATGGGCTGTGGACATATTCTTGTGATTACATTTGTGTATGGCTTTTCAGTCTTAAAAGTCCTTTGAGGTCAAGTGAGGGCAAAGCAAGGTAGTAAAATTCTTTGTTTGAATACTTGTTTTAATACATTTTTACACTTTGTTAGTATAGAAAGCTAATGCAATGTCCAAAACATACCAAAGAAAACTACCAAAAGACTGACTATTTGATTTTCCTAAATACAAGCAGGAAGAATATGCTTTCTAGCCTTCTACCCTGGGAATGTAGCTCACATAGTATCTTTAAAGCCATCTATCCAACATGAACTCTTGTCTTTCTTTGTAAAGTAATATGTAACAAACCATAGGAAATTACGTGTTACAATTCTAGGGAGTAAAAGCCAGAAGTTAAGTGCAATATATGCAATCTAACTTAAACCTGGTTCTCTTGGAAGATATAATTGTCCACCTGTGAAACTATAATTTTCTCACTACAGTCACTTATGTCAGAAAATAAGGACTATCTATCCCTGGTGAGAACTAAGAAACTAAACTTGACTGGGAAGGTGATGCTGTTGTCATTCACATCTCACTTCCTGAAGGAAATGGAAACAAACAATATGCAGAATAGACAGAAATTTACTGCATTTCTGATAGAGGCCTTGA
Source organism: Phaethon lepturus (assembly GCF_000687285.1). Taxonomy (NCBI): domain Eukaryota; kingdom Metazoa; phylum Chordata; class Aves; order Phaethontiformes; family Phaethontidae; genus Phaethon; species Phaethon lepturus. The sequence goes on from NW_010516817.1 coordinate 43,244, forward strand.
CAGTATGAAGAATATCCCAGTTGTGAATACACATGTACCTAAAGAACATAGTGTTTAGCCTGACAATGCAGGAGAAATATTACAATCTTCTTTCAGGTTCTGTCATCAGAAAAAAATATTTCCCTAGTGCATTAGACTTAGGTTTACCTTTATGATGTTGTTTTGAAGCTTTGTAATTTATAAAGCATAAAAATATTTTTACAGTAAATCAAGGAAAATTTCAATATAGTCAAGAAAAATAGCCATAAAGTATAAAATGAGCCTGAGCTTTCACATGTGGTAATATAACAATTACAAATCTTAATTTAAAAAAAAAAAGTATTCCCTACTTTTTACCTTGTTCTGTAGTTTTAGCTGAACAATGTCATGATAATAAAGCCTTTATTTTAATACGAATATCTGAGGTGCTTTAGGTTAAATTTAATTTTGGGAATGTCCAGAAAAAGTATTAAATTAATTTTCCTAAGTTTTTCCCTAGTTCTGCTATTCTGTCAAACAGCTGATGCAAAATCTGTTGAACATAAAGAGATTTTGTTTCCCTTGGTTACAATGCTTCCATGAGATCATTGATATCTCTCTAACTCATTTTCAGTCACGATATATATGCTCTACTTGTTTTGCTTCAGTGGCCTCCTGTATCACAGTCACTGAAAGATGAAAACAAAATAGAGAAAACTATTTTGATTTTTCTTGTGCTAGGCAGATTGGAAAGCAAATTGGTCTTTGCTTTTTAGGCGGAAACAAATCATGTGCTTAACATAACTTTGAAAGTTCCCTGGGAAGTTGCACACTTTTGTGTAATATCTGGTTCTTGTCTATACAAACACAAATGTGCTTTAACTAGGTTGGAAGCTATCCTGTTACAGATAACCTTCCTCTGCTATTGTGTATACCTTATATCATATACAGATTGTAAATTCTTTGAGGCACAGAGTGATCAACACTTTATCTGTAAAGTCCTTTAGACCTTCTCTGTGAGGGATTCCTTCTTTTTTGATATAGTTTTCAACTATGACTGCAAGATTTGCCTGACTTTTTAAAGTCTAGGAATTTATATCTATTTCTTTTTTATTTTTTAAGAAGTGAAATTTATGCCTTAAAACTCACAGCCCTGTTTAAAGACCCATAGCTTTTAATTAAAATATACCTTCACATATTCATTTTCATGTACAAGTGATCTTATTGACGTATGTCATTGGCACAACTCAGCTACGTTTAGTTAAGGTCAGATGTCCACAGACTTGGAGTCTTGTGAAATGGATTTTGCTTCCCTCTGAGTCATCATATTGAATGACAGAAAGGCCCAGAAGGGACCTCAAGAGATCTTCCAGTCATTTACTGCCCCAGGGGCTTCAAGTCTTAGTTGCTTTTCTGTAAATATCTCGATGTACATTTGTTCCCCTTGTCATGTTTTATGTCTCATTCCATTTTTCCTACATGTATAGCTTGCAGGTTATCTGCTAAAACCCTTCTTAATTAGGCAGTAAAGAATGCCTGCAGCAAATGTACAGTGTTACCTACAGAACAGATAGGTATAGATGTGACAAAGGGGGAATGGTTATGGCTCCAGGATTATGTGAACATGGGAGATTTCTCACGACTTGTTTTCAGCTAGTAGTACTTTTAGAAGTGTGTGGGTTATTTTAAGAATAGGATTAAAGATGTGGTATTTACAGACAGAATAGCTCAGTAATATTTCCTACATAACCCAACAAAAAGTTGGAAACCTTTGAGATAGATGGTTATCTCAGTAGACCTGCTTCACAGGAGGTATTTTTCACAGATCATACCTTCAATTTTAATGACCATTCTGAACTCTAATACTTCTACTCAGGGCCTGCAGCCTTAACGAGTTTGGGGTAACTGGTTAATTTAGTATGTTCTCTATTCCATCATTGTAGATGTTAATGAAAATACTGAATACTACTGAATATTGAAAATTTTGCACAGGACCACTCTTGAACGAGCTCCATAGCCATTAATAACTACTTCTTCATGGGCTTCTCATTTATTTTTACACATATTTTACAAGTGTTTGTTCTCCCCTGAACAGTCTCATTTTCACAAATGAGATAAACCACTGATTCCACCAGTAACTTAAAGGAAACCCATCCATTTCCAGCAGAATCTTGCAATATTTGGTTGAAGAAGTTTTATTATTGTTTTTATTAGTATTTCTGTTGTCCTGATTTCAGCTGGGATAGACTTAGTTTTCTTCACAGAAGCTGGTATAAGGCTATGTTTTGTACTTGGGGTGGAAAAATGCTGATAATGTACTGCTGTTTTCAATTGTTGCTAAGCAGTCAAGGACTGTCCAGCTTCTCATGCTGGCCTGCCAGCGAGAAGGCGGAGGTGCACGCGAAGTTGGGAGAGGGCACAGCCCGGACGGCTGACCCAGGCTGGCCCATGGGATATTCCCTACCATATACCATCATGCTCAGTATATAAAGCTGGAGGAAGAAGAAGGAAGTGGGGGCACATTTGGAGTTATGGCATTTTGTCTTCCCAAGTAACTGTTACACGTGATGCAGCCCTGCTTCCCTGGAGATGGCTGAGCACCTGCCTGCCCATGGGGAGTGGTGAATGGATTCCTTGTCTTGCTTTGCTTGTGTGCACGGTTTTTGCTTTACCTATTAAACTGCCTTTATCTCAATCCATGAGTTTTCCCACTTTCACCCTTCTGATTCTCCCTCCCATCCCACTACGGGGGAGCGAGCGAGTGGCTGCGTGATGCTTAGTTGCTGGCTGGGGTTAAACCACAACACCTGTACATGGACAATGTTTTGGATCAGTAAGCCACGTAAAAGACACAGTTCAGGAAGAGGTCAGTAGTTGAACATGAGTCATCAGTGTAAGAAAAACTCCAGCTATGGATTTAGCAGGCTGACAGGCAGAGAGAGGGTAAATGAAACTGTAGGAAGTTTTGCAGGTGATCACTACTGAATGAAGCATTCAGGTACAACTTATGTTGTACTGGCAGTTGCCAAAATAATATGGAAATTACCAGAATGTTAATATCTACTATTGTAAGTATTCTTTTGTCACATTCAGAAAGAAAATATGTCAAATAGTTCCATTCTAGTCTTGCTTGTCAATACAAAATAATTTGGAATTTTTAAGCTAAAACTCCACCTTTTTATTACAATAAATGAACTGATAAGCAGTGAGATTAGGACTAGATACTAAGAGAAATACTTACTCAAAAAGATTCCTACTTGCATATATAGCATTGATTTCCATGAGGGTAAGAAAAGTGTTTTACCTTTGCAGAGGACAGGCTGATGACATGTTGATCTTTTTCATTTGTCACAATTTCCACAACACTATGTCGGTGTCCTGATAACTTCCCTGTAGGCCTACTGTTAATAGCAGGATGCCACAAACGAAGGAGTTTGTCATGACCTGAAAGAAAAAAAAAATATAGTAGAAAGACTGAATAGTCACTGGTATTACAAATAAGCTTCATAATCAAGAGCTTACTGTTGATACGTCTCTGCTTTCATCATATAGGCAACTCCCACATAAGGATGTGAATTTTTCATTCTAAGGGCTGGATTCCAGCTTACGTTTTCATTGCTTGTACCCAAACTTGTATTAAAAACACATAACTGATTCACCTTTCAAAGCCTTTTTATTTTGCTAGAGGAATGTCAGTGACACTGGGTGTGACTACATGTGTGTATTGGGTGTGCATGGCAAGGTTTTGGTAGCAGGGAGGCTGCAGGGGTGGTTTCTGTGAGAAGTTGCTAGAAGCTTCCCCTGTGTCCAATAGAGCCAATGCCAGCTGGCTCCAAGATAGACCCACCACTGGCCAAGGCCGAGCCCATCAGCAACAGTGGTAGCACCTCTGGGATAGCAATTTAAGAAAGGGAAAAAAATCTGCAACTGCAGCTGGAGAGAGGAGTGAGGATATGTGAGAGCAACAACCCTGCAGATACCCAGGTCAGAGCAGCAGGAGGGGCAGGAGGGGCTCCAGGCGCCGGAGCAGAGATTCCCCGGCAGCCCCAGATGAAGACCATGGTGAGGCCAGCTGTGCCCCTGCAGCCCATGGAGCTCCACGGTGGAGCAGATCTCCACCTGCAGCCGGGGGAGGACCTCGTGCTGGAGCAGGTGGCTGCACCTGAAGGAGGTTGTGACCCTGTGGGAAGCCCGTGCTGGAGCAACCTCCTGGCAGGACCTGTGGACCCATGGAGAGAGGAGCCCACGTTGGAGCAGGTTTGCTGGCAGGACTTGCGACCCCGTGGGGGACCCACGCTGGAGCAGTCTGTTCCTGAAGGACGGCACCCCGGGGAAGGCACCCAGGCTGAAGCAGTTTGTGAAGAACTGCAACCTGTGGGAAGGACTCATGTTGGAGAATTTCGTGGAGGACTGTCTCCCGTGGGACCCCACGCTGGAGTAGGGGAAGAGTGTGAGGAGTCCTCCCCTGGAGGAGGAAGGGAGTGGCAGAGACAACATGATGAACTGACCACAACCCCAATTCCCTGTCCCTCTGTGCTGCTCGGGGGGAGGAGGTAGAAAAATCAGGAGTGAAGTTGAGTCTGGGAGAAGAGAGAGGTGGGGGGAAGGTGTTTTAAGATTTGGTTTTATTTCTCATTCCCCTTCTCTGATTTGATTGGTAATAAATTAATTTTTCCCAAGTCGAGCCTGTTCTGCCTGTGATGGTAATTGGTGACTGATCTTTCCCTGTCCTTATCCCAACCCACGAGCCTTTTGTTATATTTTCTCTCCCCCATCCAGCTGAGGAGGGGAGTGATAGAGCAGCTTTGGTGGGTACCTGGCATCCAGCCAGAGCCAACCTACCACAATGTGCTGGTCCCATAGGAGCAGAATACTTCATTAGAAATAGAACTGGGGCTCATATTTTTTTTCCTTCAAACATCTAACTTAGAAAAAAGTCAAAACAATTTTTGTGTCCACTTAGCCCGGGAATGAAGGCATGGCCACCTCTATGGAAGAGTGTGGACATGCAGAACAGGAAGGCGAGCAGGCATGAAAACTAAGGGCAGAAACAATAACTGCTGGTGAATGTGTCTTGTGTCTTGAAGTAAATGAGAATTAGTTCTTTCATATTTATTTGTATGTTCAAACATTACATTTACCTACAATTTAGGGAATAATCCTTGATTCCATTATAGATTAATCTTTTGGTACTATTTTCATAATAGTTTCCATAAATATTTCAAAACACAAAGATATTAAAAATGTATCAGTAAACTCCTGGTTTTACATAATGATGTAAACACAACTGTACCTAGTGCACTGAAGTATTTCATATTTTTCACAGGAGTTTTATGAGAACATGAGCCCAGTTTAAATTTGACATTAATTAATTTATATTTTAACTTTCAATTCCTGGCAAATACTGCAATTGTATGAGTTGTGTGCAATAAGCTGAACACTCTATTTTGACACATTATAAATGAAACAGCCACATTTTATCTAGATTTCAGTTTGAGTTTTGGTTTTATCTCAGCTTAAGGTGAAGTGCAGAAAGCCAAAAAACATCAACTAGGAAGTACATGTCCCAGAAGAACATTCACCCAACTTCAAGACTACAACACTCAGCTCAGTTTTGTTAACAAAGAGAAGAGCTCTTGCAATCTGCTCTCCAGGGATCTTCCTTAAGCTTGTTCAACCTATTGTCAGTGGTTAGTTCCTCCCTCTCTCTCTCTCCCCCGAGAAATCTATTCCTTTCCTTCTTAACACAGCAATATGTGATTCATTTAGGAGCACCCCATCTCCCTTTTCCTCCATTAAAGATTATTGTCCTCTCAGTTAAATTAATTCCACTGTTTATGTAGCTTCTCTCTAAATGAGAGAGGCTCACTGGAGAAACTATCTACTCTTAAAATAGCTACAACAGAAAGTCATTTTGGTTTATGCCAGCTCATTTCACAAGTGTGACTGAGAATCCAACCATGCAAACAGCTGTATTGGCACAATGGAGGGATAACTTCTGCATAGGAAAGAGGAGCCATGGATAAGTAGCTGACCAGCAGTAACTTCAGTGGGAACCACTTTCTTTGCAGGGGAACTTTCAGGCAAAAACATTCTAGACTAGCTGTCTATGCTGTAAGCATGGCAGGAAGTAGGTTAAAAGGGCTATAATTGCACAACTGGTTTGTGAAGTCCTTTTAGATGGGCAAACTGCAAAACACGGTGGGTCCCTGCTTGCTTCCCTGGATGTTGTGTTAGGCCATCATAGACATGTTCTGCAGGTTAGCAGTGCCCTTGTGACTGGGCCAGTGTACATTACTGAGAAACAAGACCATGGGAGTAAAACTCAGCTTGCAGACCTTCCATGACATCAACAGGAGGACACAAAAATGGTAGATAGAAGCCTCCAGTGAGACTGGTGAGATCAGTTATAATGTTAAAGGGAACAGACACTGCTTCAACAACATGTCTGTTATCAGCCCCAAAGATAAACTGTCATGTCTTAAAATTGTAGTGAACAAGGCAGAAGCTATTGACAGTATCTGACCAACTCAACTACATACTAGCTGCACTTTGGAGGAACAGGATTTTGCTTAGTCTTCCTAATTGCTCTGTTTATATTCCTGAGGTGATGGCAGAGGAATGAAGGGGAGGATAGTGCCCTTTAATTGTGGCACAGAGAGTTTCTTTTAAGAATAGGATCACTAATACATGTTATTTACTTAAGATATTAACAGGAAGAACAAGTGTAATTAGGAAATAAAACCTTCCCCTACATTAAAAATACAGTTTGCTTCTCATGTGTAGTGGATAGTTTTAGTTCCTTTTACTGATGTGGAGATAATGGTGGATTTGGTTATAGTAGACATGTTCTCTTCCCTCTTTCTGGACTAATGCCAGGTTGGCCCTAACATTCACTGTTTTGTTGCTTCACTGGAGCATTTGCTAGAACATTTATTCTCTCTGTGCTCCAAATACGCCTCCAGGATTCAGAATCCTGACACAAAAGGCATGGGTACTAAGCATATTCAAGAAAAGCTTGAAGATTAATTATCTGTCTACATATCTGACAGCAATATTTTAAGATTCTTTGAAATTAATTATTTGAATCATAATGGACTCAGTTCAGTGTTCTCCCTTCCAAGATAAATAATTATGAAAGCATATGTATAGGTTTTTTTTAAAAGTCAGATTCTATGACCACAGCTCTGTTCTAGCTAGATGTTATGGATTCCAATATCTTCTTTGAACGTGTGACACTGTCAAATTGTCTCCCTTGCTTACACAGTTTTGCAATTTGTGTGGTATTACTAGTCTGCTGAGGTGGCTGCATTTCAGTGGTGTTGAAACTCCCTTGAGAATAGCATTTTTTAATGGAAAAATGCTAGGCTTAGATTGGCATCCTCTGATAAACTAGGAATTAAAAATATAACTCCTGGTTTCTCTCTATGCTGCTCCTTTCACGCAGAAGGAACCCTTATACTTTAAAACAACTTGTCATTCCTTCAAGCCTGCCTTTTAAATAATCTTGGGTTATAATGTCTGCAAAACCTCTTCAGAACAGTTAGACATCTGGTAAACTGACAGAAGTTCAGATGTTTATCATATCGACCAATGTCTCGTTCTTTTTAATTTGTGCTGCCTTGTCTGTCTGCATATGTTCTTATTAAATTTAGACTGCATCATAGAAAAGACTCTGCTACGCTTCTGAGGGCTAATATTAGTGGAGTCCTGAGATGTGATTTCTATAACTAGGATTCATGGGAATTCCTGAAAATGTCAATACCAATGTATAGTGCCGGTAAAAAAAAAAAAAGATGTTACCAGTTACTTCACTTGTGCTAGGAATACACAAAGGGTACTGAGCAAGCACAGAGGACTTCCTTTTATCAGTCTTAAGCTGCTACTGCTAGATTTAAAAATCACTAATAGTTTTTCTTCTTCTTTATTGCTCACAGGAGAACAATAGCTGGATTTGAAGAACTAATAGTGTTAGAAGTTGATGTATCACATCATTTAAAACTGATCATCTCCAGCTTTTATATGCATACATAATTTGATTTTAACTGTAGCTGTTCCCTGAGGTTATGATTAAGACATAGTTGGAATTGAAATGGATACAGCACAAGAACAAACCCATATCACTTCACCATTCAACATAATAATGCAAAATTCTACATAGAAAAGTTATTCTAAACTACTGTGGGCTCCATATTTTATGCCACTACCGGGCTTTTATAATTTTACTGGTTGAAGTCTAGCTTTTAGCATGAAAAGTGAACTCTGTACCAGCTTTGCTTTTATTTTTCTTATTCATTATTATAAATGTCAAATATCTGGAAGACAAAATTAGGTTGTGTCACTGACAAACTCATGAGCATACTCAAATACAACTAAATAAATGATGGAAGAGTAACTGTGTTAAAACATTACTTTTTAAATAGTCACTTCCCAGTGTAATAATACATTGTAGTATTCTGCATACCATTTGTGTTATAAACACCTGACTAAATAACCATAGGTTGGGGCTTAGTAAAGCAGATTTGTCCCTGCTGAATACTTTAGAAGCTAGCCTGCAATCAAAGGTTGGATTTTTCTTTTAATTGCTGAATCTGACATATAAACATAGCTTTTACAAATGTTTGTACATGTCACCAAGAAATCTATATATTATGATTCCTGAATTATTTACCTGTTCTGGTCTTTGATTTTTAGGGTATATTACAGGTAAAAATGCAGGATTCCTAATCAACAAGACTAACCTATGTTAATTTTAACAGTTTAATTCTTTCATTAACTGGATCATCAACATGCGTTTCTCAGCCAGACAAGAGAGAAAACTGCCTTTTAAGATACAGAGACAAACATAGGTGCTCTAGTCTGACTGACTGCTGTGCTATTGTGAACAGTGTATTTTACTGATAGAGCACTGAACTCTAAAGCTCAAGTTTTGAAGTCTTTAGTAGATGGATCTCTCAAGTGCTGTAGCATTATTCTTAATTTTGGGTGCAGTTTCGTTTTCACCTGGCTGTTCTAAACAGTGCAATCGAAAGACATGATCCCAAACTCTCTTTGTCTTTGGCCATGCATTCCCACTGTCTCCTGCGACTCTCAGTAATCCAGCTCAGGAATAATTTACTTTTGTGTTCAAGGGAAGCAGCAGGGCCAAGCACTGGGAATGAAAGTGAGAGGCAGGAGGATGCCTTTTAATATCAAGATGAAGGCTAGTGGGTGAACAAGAAAGACAGGATTCCAACTCAAGGGTACGTAAATGTTATGACCCAGGAATAGACTGGAAGATTGTTAGAATCAAGTACAATTCTTATACTTTTTCAAAATCATCATTACAGAGTCCTTGAACATAATATTATTAAAGTTTTGTCATGTTGCCTATGCTTTCTGTACTTTTGTGCAGTGAAAGTCAAGACAATTTAAAATGCAGTGTTGAGAAAGCCCATCTCTTTCTAAAATATTCTGATTAGGCAGCTGTTTAGATGGGATAGGAGGTTCTACATTCCAAGTCTAGCCTCCAACCATCACAGATAAATATGCAATCTATCCTTTTAAAAAGTTCAAGCTTCATTTTAAACTGAGGAGGATATATCTTTCTGCAACTGCCACTATTCAGAAGACTCTTTCAGAACATCACTGCTCTAATTTTTGCTCTAATATTTATTCTCCTGATAGTTTTATAGATAGCAATGGTGTTCCTTGTTAATTGTCATTTTGCTAGGTTATAGAAAATACACTTTTTAAATCTCTCTATGATAGGTTTATTCTCTATGTGATAGGTTTCCTCCACCCTTTTTCCATATTCAACTAATCTTTGTCAAGCATGGCTCATACAGTGGATTCCAGTACAACATGAAGTTTTACTAGTGTCAAATTCAGAGAAGCTAATGCTTTCTTACCTGCAGAACAGATATTTCAACTAACACAGATACCTAGGGCAAGTATTGCTGCATGAATGCCCTATTCCTATACTCTGACATGAGTGTTTATTGCTGGTCACTGTCAATGAGGGCATAGTGTGTTAGGCAAACCTTTGGTGTAGTGTACCATAGCTATTCTTATTTTCTTAGGAAGTTTATCCAGATTTTTATCTTCTGCTGTTTCTGTAAGAAGCATTTTCAGTGTGTAACAGAAACTTTTATTAGTTCCTGTGTAATTGACCTTCTGTTCTATTCAGACACTTTGCCCTGGTTTTATTACTACAGTAAAATTTTCCAGTTCTACCTGTAGGAAATACTAACCACATTCTGTTTTATAGGGCCTCCCATCTTTATGTCATCAGTAAATTTCTCCAGACTACTTTTCGTGACAAGGTAATCAATGTAAATAAGATCTCCTCCAAGGCTGAACTTCAGAATTTTCACTAATAACTTTCCTATAGTCCTATTGCTTTCCCATTAAGTCTTGTGTCTAGAACATCAATAGAACTGCCTGATATTTATTTTGACATCTATCGCAGTTTTCCCTTCAGTAAACTGCTACAATTCAACTTGAATTGCATTATTTCCCATGTCTAGGTCTTCTTTTTTTTCCAAACTTATCTCACTGTCTTGCATACTATCAAGGCTGGACAGCAGATCCTTGGCCATTTTTTTCTTGTCGTTAAATATAGACATAAGAATTGCTATGTTTGCTATTGCAATTTTTAACAAAGTTTTAAGCAAGACTCTCATACTGAAGACTTGGAGATAGGCAGCATCAATGTTACTCCAGGGTAGCTCAACATATGGTTTCTCCTGTTTTATTGTATAAATAACATGATACTTGAATGAAACCCAGACTGAGTCCTTCATAGATTCCTGTCAGGAAGTATCTCTTTTCAGAGTGAGGCTCCCAGCCATTAAAAACAAGATCTCTGTTTCCTATCATTTAAGACAGAAGCCATTATTTAAATTCTTAAGACACTAACTCAAATTCACAACAGAACAATCTCTTGGGAAAAAAAACCCAATACTTACCCCCAGTGACAATGACTTTTGCTTTTCCACAGTATGTGAAGGCATTGACTCCTCTAGGGACGGAAAATTCCTTTACAGGTCTGTAGTCATTAACAAAAGAGTTAATCAGGTAAGAAACATTAGGAAAATACAGTTTACTTTATTTTCTGTAGTATATAGAACAGCTGTTTGCATAATGTACACAATCTCTTGTTAAAAGCAAATTGACTTGTAACAGTGGTTTATAGTCATAGACTTATAGTGATACTAGCATCAATAAAACAGGAACAGGGTGCATTTTCCATTAAAGTAATAAATCTCTGATTTGAACACCTGAATCCTTTATCAGTCATACTCCAAACAGAATCCTAAAATGGTAGCTGTTGCCAAAGTAAGCATTCACACGTCTGCGTGCTTAAAGCAGTTCATCACTGAGGAAAGGCATCAAAGCAACTGCCTTTGCCTGTTTTAGACATGGAGGTTATTGTGGCCTCTATTTTGTGTAAAGTAAGTGCAGTTACTTTTCTGCTGCTTACATATAATGTATTGTATAATGCATAGTCTCTATTTTATCTATTGTGTGTTGTGTAATAACATGAAGACACTGCAAGTTTCTGAAACTCAAATGAACTATTCTGTTGTATTCACTGTAATGCACAGGAATTATAACAGCCAACACAGACTGAGATTGACTCAGTGTCCCTTCTAAAACCATCCTTTGAGCAACTTCTGCTTGTCTCTCCACATTTCATACATTGCTACTAATGAGTGAATATTTTCTTGATTTTTGGATTCAACATGGCTGACACCCATCTCCCCAGGAAACGACTGTCAGTGTAAATAAGCTATAGAGAATTAAATGAGTATACATTTAAATTATTTCTTTGAAATCCAGACAAGTAGGTAGTTCATTTATTCTGGGCTAAAGAGTAACCATTAATATTGAAAACCATAACTGGGAATGACAGTAAATTTGACAAAAGACTCTGGAAACTTTGAGGATTAATAGAAGACCTTGTTCTTTCTTGGCAGGTATAAATAAAAGGCTGTTCACTCCCTATTAGAGGGAGCAAAGCTTTCTTTCCAGAGCTCTAACAGAGGACTCTTAATTCTCTTGATGGTATAAAAAAGCAATTAATTGATTTAAATGTGTGATGGACAGATTTCCTCAGGATTTGTCACCTTTTTTCTTTAATTCTTAAATTTAATACTTCTATATAACTGTCTATCGGCTCTTTAATGAATGTTCTTGATACTCTTCCAACATCAGTGTGAATAAGGGGGTCTTTCAATAAGGGGTTCAGTGAGAAGTCCTGCCAAAGTCATGGCCTTGCAGCGGAAGCACTCTGTGATCCTATTCACACCTTTTTTTTAGATACTTTACAAGAAAAGAATATAACTGCTTATCAGCCATTATCCACAAAGAAACCTAACAGTCACATAGAAGACAAGATACATTGCACTCCTCTTCAAGCACAATAACAATTTCTTGCTGCAAAGTTAATTGGGGAAATTTGTAAATCATATAAATCAGTAAATCATATATTCAACCATAATTACTTATGGAATGGGCATTTCAAAGGGATTTGATCCACAGCTGTTTTTAGGCCTATTAATACAATTTTAACAGCTGTGTAATTTTTCAGTTGTCTAAATATAATTTCATTTAGCTGCTGCATGAAACTGCTTAGAGAAATGTGTTTATTGCAATTGGAGACACGATTATAGTCAGTGTTAAATGAAAAAGACCTACCAAGATATTTGCAGTTTATGTTCTGTATTACAAACAGTGTATGGTGGTAGCATATACCCTTTTGACTATATTTTCTTTCTCCTCAAATTTATTCTATTTTTCCAAAACTCCCAATAAAATCAAATAAATAGGATTTCTCAGCTTTTCTCCTGACACAGTATGTGACCTTGGACAAACTATAATTATTTCATATTTCATTTTCCCCATCCACAACAGATATGCAAGACTCATAAAAGCTTAAGTTATTGGATTGATGCAAGAATTATTATGTGAATATTTATGGCCTGTATTGTACAAGAGATAAAACAGATTATCATAATTGCTGCCACTAGCCTTAAAATTCTGTTAATCTCTGGATGCACCTCACAGAGGAATTGTGAAGCTGATCTAATGTTTACAAAGCTTTAAGATATTTGAATTAAAAGTTCTACCTATACGTTATTTATAGTTCCTTTTTACATAAAATTGTATTTGTATTATTTATTTTTTAATTGGGCTATAAACTCCTCTAAAGTCACAGACCAGTAAGGCTTGGAATCAGCTATAGCACTGATGGGCCATATGCATAAGGACATGGAACAAATAAGGAGGCCACAACCTCTTTCGTGCTGTATAGTAAATCCATTTCACAGCCCTCAGAATAAATTGCTTCCTTGGTTTAAGTTTGTGTAACTGAAACTTGTGAAACTGAAACTGTTAATGAAACATTCATACATGATATACCTGTAACAAAGCAATCAATTTCCTAACTAAAATTTGTCTGCTGAGGAGATGTTGGAGGGGACAACACTGCCAACATAACATAACTTACTTTTAAGGGTTGTGAGTAATGAACATATATGGACAGCCCTCTCCTACATCAAAAGCTAACAAACAAAAATGTTCAAGTATTTAAGTAGTTGTACTTTTGTTTGTGTTAATAATGCTTATAGAAAAAACAGCTTTCATACAACAGGATGGCATCTTGCAAGGCACTGATCTCATGCAGAGTTATAAAGCAAAAGGTGGATTTTTTCAGATGTCATATACTTACAAGTTGTCCTCTAGTCGCTTTATGTCATCCAAAACAAATGAATGAATGCTGTCTGAGGAGCAGGATCCAAAGCAATTTAGGTCAGAAATATACTTAACTTTCACAACCCAGTCATCATGTAGCTTGCGTTTAACACTGAGGATATAAATCAAGATGTTATTAGGATATACTAGCTTCTACAGTAATATGCCCATAGATGGACAGGGATTTTGTCAGTGAGATTATACACAGGCAATGTTAACATTTAATATCCAGAGCAGATATAGAACCACTCATACACTTCTCTAGTCGCAATTATGCTTCCATCTAATCAGGCACAATAAAGCTGTGCCTGTGTCAAATTGGATAACAGCAATTGTGAATTCTTCCTTGGAATTTTACTCTGCAGCCTCTCTGCTGTACGATCTCTTGTTAGATCTCCTACTGAAAATGATGGCATTTCCTTCACACAACAAGCAAATCATACTTACTTTAGTTTGAAAAATTATTTTCTTTGTTAGGTGGAGTTAATTTAGACACAAAAGCTAATCCTCCACTTAGGCCAGAGGAAACCCAATTAAAAAAAAAAAATGGCCAGACATAATATTTTATCATAAGCAACTTACATGTTAAAAGTTTTGGAGTCCAAAACCTGAAGTGGTGATTCTTTTTTGCCTTTACATTGTTTCAATCTAAAGTGATCACTGGTCACAGTAAGCAGGTGAACGAAACCCTTATCATCTCCCATTAGGATATTATCCTTAGCCAAGTGATTTGACATAGTCACCGTGCAAACACAGAGCAGACCATTTTCCATTGGCTTGATGGTAAAGCAATTATGCTGTGAAATGTAGTAGATAGTTTATTAGATATTGCACATGAGCCCTTAAGTTGACTGAACATATCATGCTTATCTACTTGTATCAGCATTCAATTCTTGACTTCGTTTTTTCAAGCTCCCCCTGTGCTAGCTGTTTCCTGCTATTAGAAACTCATGGAAGATCATCACCAAGTGAAGTTAAATGCTGATTTTAAGGATTTCAGTGAGGCTTTGTTTCATAGGTAGCCTTTTACATTTCAGTGAGGAAATATTAATTACAAATTTTAGGGAGGATCTCACCATACTGAAGTGGGATGGTGTATTTGCTAAGACTGTATATGGTTTTCTATTCAAAAATAAGATACTAGCTAAAAGAAAATAGAAAATAGCCAAATTAAAGAATTATTCAAACCACAAAATGCAACAGTAACACACAGAGAGAAATTATATCAGAGTCCTAATTATTAATACAGCCTGGGATACCAAGTGTACTTATATGCGCAGGTGTTTCAATTTTCAGTAATTGAGATAGTGGGAACGAATACAGCCGCAAGCCATTGTGGTATGTTGCTAGGCTGAGAAGGCCTGGGAATGGGATTTTGGGTCATACACATTATACTGTTTATTGGTTCTACTGCCTGACTCCATCTGTTATTTTATAAAGCATCCTTGCCAACCTAAACTGGCAACTGTTCACATGCCACAGGAATTAACTACTTCAATGTTGTCCATGCAGGAACATTAAAGAGACATAACACATATATAGAACTGTCTATGTATTATTTCTGTGGTCTCAAAAGAGAACTGCTCCTATTCAGCCACAGGAGACTTTCAGCATTCACTGGTGTAATGACTGCAGGAAACCTGGAGAATAATGAGTGGAGAATAAATTTTTGAGCCTTCCTTCCCAGGAGTCCAACTGGATTGACAGAAAACCTTCCATTGACTTGTCTGAGCTTGGGGAGTGGCCTTTTAATATCAACAACAACAAAAATCCTAAGACTTCATCTTATCCTAAAAATATTTACTTTGTTTCTTCTTATCTTCTCAGCCAACTCAGAATTGCTGAGAAAAGTCCCAGGAACAGGAGGAAGAAGTTAATGCATGGGTCAGAAATCCTTGCAAATTTTTTTTTTTTTTTTTGTAATAAGGCATTCAAGAAAAATTTAGCCATTTGGACATACACTATTAACATCAAGATGCTTTTCCTCTTGTAAAGTCATGAACAAAATGCAGGATATGAAGAAATATTTTCATTAAATGAGGAAGTTATCTCAAAGGAGTCTATGTTAAATTCTTTGGAAAACTTGTCCCTTGATTCTTAATAGATTCCAAGATATACATGCACACACATTAGATGCAAATGTGCACACATATGCATTACATATACATAGAAAATAAATGCTTTGGTGGTTTGTTTGCAACATAGTAAAAAATTTTCCTCTTTATTCCAAGTTTTTAAGACACACTACTAATCCCACTCGGTGTGGAAAAGGTATTCCTTCTTCAGTATAAATTCCACTGTTTCACTGAGTTCCTACAAAGACAAAAGTTAATGCCTGTATCCTGTTAGACAAAAGGAATGTGAATGTATATTGAAAACAAAGACTAATCTTTTGCAGGCTTCCTCTTTAACATTTGTCTGATCCAACATAATACCTGACTCCCTTTTGATTTATAGTCCCAGACGATGACTGCCCTTTCAGTTACAGCCACGACACATTTCAGCTGAGGTAGGAAATCACATCCAGTGATCCAAGCAGTATCCTAATGAAAATAAAAAGGGTAGCTAAAGAAAGATTTTCTCTGCAAATTTATAAACTTCTCTGCCATTTAAGTACATATTTTAAACCATCTCCACATAAATCCCATATACTCTGCACTAGAGCTGCTAGGTCCTGTCCCAGGTAACAGAACTGAGTGTTCTATCTCCAGGAATAGCTCATACATGAAATTACAGAGGTGCCAGGCTCAACCTCTGTTAACAGTGACTCACCTCAGATGCACAGATGTTGCACATGAGAGGACACAAATACATATATACTGTTAGTTGAGCTGTAATGACACTCTGAAAAAAGCACTCTGAGCAGAGGATACTTAAGCTAAAACATCCATGGTAAAGCAAATCAAATTTTTACTTGGATATGGTTTAGTTGAAAACAAAAGAAAGTTAAAGGCAGTCAAAATTTCAGCTATAATAGCACAAACCCTACTGAAATGAAAGTTTCTGAAAATAAGTAACTGGTATTAAATAATTTTAATTCTCCCAGTAGGTAGATCAAATATTTATAAAGCTATTCATCTGCCCATATTAAGCCATCGTTCAAGTATACCTCCAATTATACAGGTTTTAATGTAAAATAATTTCTGTTGCAAAGTGTAAGATTATTGACTCAAATTCACTATCACACTGTCCAGAATTTTGTTTTTTGTTGCAACATTAAAAACTGTTTTATCCCTACCCCACCCCCCCAAATGTAATGGACCTTCCTAAATGACAGTGGGATTGAAATGGAATATGCTCCATTTGCTATGTCTGCTATGGCACAACTATCTATCACTTTAAAATAATTCAGAACAACTATAAAATAACACTGACTGAAACATCTTACTTTCTTTTCTAGATTAAAGTGACAAAGAAACATTTGACGCAAACTTAAACAACACAGTTATTGCAGTTCTTTAAGTGAGCTACACCTACCTGTAACCTCTAAAAAATAGTTCCAGTGGAAGTACTTGATAAACAGCTAAAATAGGGACCTATGTTGCTAAAGATACAGTTTACATCCACCAAGTGAGTTAGGAAGCAGAAAGCACAATACTAAATCCATAGTGAACTGAAGGCATCAGCGCTGCTGATGCTTTGACTTTTATTCGCATTGTTGTACACAATATTGATTTTGCTGTAAAGAGTCCAAAATCCTGACAGAGTGATGTCAACACTCTATTGCAGGAGAAAGCTTCTTTCCTTCCTAATGGCCTCTGGGCAGGTGCTAATCCACTTATAAGGATTTCTTTTGCTGTTTTCTACAATAAACACATGGAAAATGTCAGTCCTGCAGGGGCCTTATGGGCTGCTTGGTAATTCTTACGGAAAACTTTGTTAACTGTGGCTTTTTGGGGTCCTTTAAAACAGTGTCAGGTAACAATGACTAACTGGTATGAAAAGCTGATTTTAAATTTGTAATTAAGCTACTATTTTGTAGTGCTGGCTTGTGACGATGTAGTCAAAGTAACAGAACTGCATCTTGCAAAGGTTTTGCAGGCTATCACATGCAGTGAGATGGTACAGAGGCAAAAGGAAGATCAAAACCAAGCAGTAAGGAGAATTTTTGTACTTGACTGCTTACAGAAAAAGTCTAAAGGTCAGATGTCCCTTTGCTTTCTTTTTTGTGTTGTAGTTAAATTTTAGGTAATAAAACAAGCCCTGATGAAAGGACTTAAAACACTGATATCAACAACTTTATTTCATAGGTTTGCCTAGAAATACAACCAAGAATCTCTGCTATTGCTTTGAAATAATTAAACAAAACAAATCACATTACAGGATAGTGATCTGAGAAGGTATGACTAGTCCTTATTTACAGATCAAATGCCCCCTCCCTTGAAAAGTTTTATTCCCCATCTATGTTGTCCTGGTAACTGAATCTTTCCAAGTCAGTCAGTATATGCCTTGAGAGGGGACATGACTTATCCCAGTTGAACACAAAGTATTTCTCACCTATTTGGGAAAAACAACTCATTTAACCTGTGAGGATAATCTTGGAAGACAGAAGAAAGGCAGATGTCTGATACCAGTTAAGGAAAAATGAATAGGAAAGGATAGACATTAGCTTGGCAACTCAAGGGGAACGTCTTCATCATACTTAAATGTCTTTTAGGCATCTTAGCTCAAGGCTACTATTCTGTTTTCCCACACTGAAGGTCAAATTCAAATACTTTGAGAACATAGGACAGACTGAAAATGGCTGTTGTCATTCAGACTGGCAAGGGGATATTCTTCTCTCAGGGCACAATTTACTAATTCTAACAGAGGAATTAAGCAAAATATTAGAACAATGATATTCACATGCCCAGCAGTGAGCTACAGTTTCCAGACATGTTTCTTTAAATGTCTCAAAGAGCAAATGTTTTCCTTTAACCTGTGCTTCAAGGCCTACTATGAAAGTCTACTCTTTTGAAGCTTTCTTCTAATTGAGCTATATGTCACCTCTTCAACATTCTGTGAAGTCTTGTCTTTTTTTTCTTATCCCATGTCTACCTACAGGTAAAAATGCACGGGGTATTTACTGGGTGCTCGCACTTGACACTGAGACCTTTAATTTTTTCTTTCAGATGAGGTCAGAGCCCTTTCCACAGGATAGAATAACTGAAGAGAGAAAGCTAGATTCTTTCCCATTGATGATAGAAACAGATGCCAGGGACCCTTTGCCCCTTTGAAAATCTGATATAGCAACTGAAGCCAATTAATTTATTTTAGATTTTCATACACACAGACAAATGACATTCAACATTTCACATCCAGGAAAAATGAGAAACATTTAACTTTCCACAACTAAGCAACTAAACTGTACAAAATTTAGTTAGTTTCTTAATTACATTGGAGTCTAAGTCCATATACTTACATTCAACAGGGCCTTAATAGTCTCTGCTTCCCACCAATCTACACAATAACTTTGGTTCCAGTTTTATGAGGCAATTCTGGATATCACTTTCTCCCTTACTATTCTCTCCATGTAGCTAATGATGCTGAGCCACCAAACAGGGTATGAGCATGGACTTCAACTTCCCTCTCTTGTCACAGTATCTGTGACTAGAAAAGACGACTGTGAAATGAGAACTCAGTAGCAGTTAGTCCCCAGACAAATGAAACGGAACACGCACCCATGCATTGCTATGTAAAGGTACCTTAATGCTTAGCGTGTTCTCAGGGAAAATCTTTCTTTCATAGGGCTGAGGACTATTACTCCCCTAAAGAATTAGCAGTGAAAGGGAAACAGGTGTTGGAATAACACGTGCCTTCTGCTCTGACTGTTTTTACTCCAAATAGGAACAGCTCTATCCTCTAATTCATCGAGGGGAAGGCCTGCTTGCAGTTAAGTAAGCATTTAGAAAACAGCGAAGTAAAATCAAGTTTGATCTTTCTTTTACAGCGAAGCATCCTAGCCATTGTATTGTAGCATTCACTGGCTTACAAACATGACTATCATTACAATACTATTTCACTTAAAAAGGGGAGAAAAACTGACAGAAATTACAACCTAAGAAGCATTAAAAACACTTCTGGTTTGAAAGGTAAATAAGAATGTGTGTTCATAGGAAATTTTTTTTACAAGATCTATACAAAGGCTACATACATCAACTTATGTCTAATACACACACAAATAAAACCATATGGTGTACATGTTCAAATTTTCCTTACAGCATCTGAATGGCAATGAACTTTGAGTGACAGCAGAAAGACATAGATAGAGAAGCAATGAACACTCCAACAGGAGGAAAATGTTGGCCAAGACAGAATTTCTCTTGTAAGAGAAATCTCTTCTCTCTAGAAGATAAATATTTCTAATTATTGATTGGCAGTCTAAAAAAGTATCTGAAAAAGTCAGGTTTCAACACGACATGCAATTTGTGCATGTCAGCAGAATGCAAGAATTAGTAAAATGTACTCCAGATTTATCCTCTTCTTTCCTTTTGCATTATTTATAGGCACAGTCATTTGATAATGTAACAGCAAAAGTAGAAAAAAAGAAGTGTTTATTGCACCAGTTTATTAGAAGTTGCCAGTCAGGGAAAGATCCAGCATAGAAAAATCAAAGTTTCCTGGAACAGGCAGCAACAGAAGTGTTTTCATGTACATAACTGAATCATTCTCATGTTAAGACAAATTGCACCAGTGAAATTACTTAAATTACACCAAAGATCAGTGGTTATAAAGGTCTGGAGAGACTACTATAATAACCAAGTTTGGCTTCCTGCATAGCATGCTCCAGAGAATGTCCACTGAGAAGTTTAGAGCCTAACAGAGACCGAGAGATTGTTCAAGTTAGCTAGCACTGCCTTCCAGGCCAGTTCTTGTTCAAGGACCTCAGCCTGTGGAGTAAACAGGCTCTGTAAACAGCAGAGCATGGTACTCTATCCTTAAGATCCAAAATAGAAGTTCTTAGCCAAAACAGACTCCTCGATTGGCTTGAAACTACTCGGAAACTAATAGTATGAAAGTCCTGAAGAGAGCAATGCACAAATTAATAGATTAATTTGATACACTGAGAAGCGGCTGATACAAGAGAACAGTCTGCCAGAAACTATAAGCGAAACATGCTGCCTACTTCTAGCTTTAGAGTGAAGGCTATAAGAATTTCTCTTCTTAGCACTGCCGTACTTGACAGAGAAATGAGGCAGTGGCACCAGATCACCCTTTTCATTATTTCCTTGTTCCATCCTGTCAATCCGAGGCTCTATTTTCACTCCCTCATTTCCAATACAGTTTCTGTTTTAGCTTGTCTGGCTCATCCACTGGCTCTGTTCATGCTCTTCTATGCCCTATTTAAAAGACATTTCATTTTCATTCTTCAAGAGAAGTGACTTGTTCACTACCAGTATTCCCACCATCATCACAGATGTTTCTGTGCTGACTACTGTTTTTGGGACCTGTCAGCTGGAAAACTGTTAAACCATGCACTCTAGTGTTTTTTTCAGTGGTCATATTTTAAAACAGAAAGTCGTATGGTAGCAAGTTGAATACTGTACAGAGTTTTAACTGTATTATATTTATGCTTCTATTCTTTTCACTCAGTCACATAATCTGAGGTACTTTCAGGTACTCTCTACAACTACCTGAAAGGGGGTTGTGGCGACGAGGGTGTTGGCCTCCTCTCCCAAGTAACTAGTGATAGGACAAGAGGAAATGGCCTCAAGTTGTGCCGGGGGAGGTTTAGATTGGATATTAGGAAAAATTTCTTCACTGAGAGGGTGGTCAAGCATTGGAACAGGCTGCCCAGGGAGGTGGTGGAGTCTCCATCTCTGGAAGTGTTCAAAAAATGTGTGGATGTGGCGCTTCAGGACATGGTTTAGGGGACATGGTGGCGCTGGATTAATGGTTGGACTTGATGATCTTGAAGGTCCTTTCCAACCTAGTGATTCTGTGATTCTGTGAATCTCATCAAGAAATGAAATCAGGTTTTCTTGAAGTGACCTGTTCTCCATAACATCCCTGGAACAAAACAGTAAATGATCTGTACTCATAGCTGATGTTCCATTTATACCGTGATGATGCTGGGAAAGTTCTGATGGCTGCAGTTCAATGGATTTTATTTCTAGAGCTACTATGTTTCACAGCCTTTCTGGTTCAATATCATTAGGGCCAAGACCTCTCGTTGAGTAAGTCTCTGTTCTGAAACACCTTAAGAATGAGAACACTGGATGGAACAAGGTAGAGGAACCTGAGGACTGTTCTGCATTTTTTAATCCACCCTCTACACACATCATTGGTTATCAATGGATGGAAGGTTTGCAGTCTGATAACTTATCTCTGAACTCAGTACCTTACTTCATTTGCACAAAGATGCATACAAATATATAGCTTGATCAGTTAGCTATGCCAGTATTGATGATGTTAACACAGATGAAAATGGCATAATAACTGTAGTGAGAAAAGAATGGACTGTTATTTCTGCAGATCTGAAAAAGAGAAATGTAATCCCTGCAAGGCAAAGGCAGCTTTTTTTTTAATAGCTTTTGCTATTCAGAAATTATAAGGTATTCTTCACAGTTGTACATTATAACCATTTGGTGCCGAGGTCTTCAACTAGTATAGTTCACCATATGTTTAATAAGTAAATGGTGGGTGATGATTTACACTCACATAAGATATTGTCCTTTGATTTTTAATAAGTGTTTAGATAAAAGCTATTAAAATGCAGAGCTTCAGTTTTAATAAGCATGCTTTACAACAGAAACATTGCAACCCAATTCTAGAGATATATCTCTCAAAGAATCCCCAGGTTAATAAATCTAATAAGATCACCCATTTCAACTGTCTGGAAAGCGTAATTTATTATCTCAAAAAAATCTAGAATTTTATTTCATTGCAATTTGGGATAAGGATATAGAATTTCAATTTTAAGAACAAAATAGCTTAAAATATTATATTTTGCAAGCATCAAAATCTTTTAACAACCATCAAAAAGTTCAGGAACCTCAAGCCCAGTAATAGCCATTTTAATTCTATTTTCAGTGCAGTAGTTAGAGAAAGGATGAGAAGAAAGTAAATTGGCTAAAGACAGGACTGTTCAGTGCAAACACTTAAATAAGAATGTTAGATAAACTTGCCTATGCCCTAAGATAAGGCAGAGCAAGAAGCAGAAGAGGTTTTTTAACTAGACCATCAGTCTATCACAATACTGATGCCAAAATAGTGAATATAACAAGAACAACAAAAGTTACATGAAGTCATCAAATACTATTAAATCTTTCAGAAATAGAGCCAGAACGATTTAATAGGGTTGTGGGCATGGGCTTCTCTTTTCTCATCACTAACCATTAGCTCCTCAGTCAGTTAAATGTCCCTGGGAAGCCAAAGATTTTCCCCTGAAAGACTTTGCACCCTATGGTAGAAACTGCCATACTCAGCAGTAATGATCCCAACCGATCCAGTGATCCCAGCAGCGACAATCCTCCATCCCAAAGGGAAGGAATACAAACTATTTCTAACCTACTTTTTCCTTTCCCTAGGGAAGGCTGAAAAAGTGGAAACATCTCAGCTGGGAAAGGATAGGAGAGTGGCATGTAACAACAGAGACAGCAGATCAGGCTAGGCCACACAGATGTGGTGCAGAGCTTGAACAGAAGTGGGTGCTCATAAATACTAAACTTTTATCTGTGGGTACTAAAACTACCAGTTTTGCTATTATAATTGTTTGTAATCACAATCCTAACAATTATGGTATTACACTATAATACTGAGAGATACCATTATATTAAACATATCCTACTTTCACACTTTTATGGCAGAGATGACCTTCAACAGTGCCTAATTCTGCCATGGCTGCCAAGTATCATCCTACTGCCACAGCATAAAGACCTCCACATCCACTGAGGAATCATTCTAAGATTAGTGCTTCATGCTCAGAAAGGAAAAGGACTTTGCAGCCTCTTCCCACTGAAGCATCAGGCTGCTGCTTCAGCTCCTTCCAGATTTTTCCCCTTGGCTTCTATGGGCAGAAGCACCAAATATTGTTCTGATCCTACCTTTGCATATTTGGACTGAGCAAGTTATTCCTACAAGCAAAGCAGGAAGAAACTACTAAAATTCACTCTTGTAATACAGCTGTAGGAGAAGCTCTAAGCTGATTCTAGTAAAACTTTCCAAAAGTTGATAGGTCCCAAGAATGTTTCTCACAGCTTACCTCTCTGCATTGATTCCACAGGTCAGACTAGTCCTTGCAATAAATTAAATGCAACCCAGGCCCAGGGCTGTTTTCTGATTTGGAGTGTTAGGGCCTGTGGTCTGGAGTACTTCTATTGCATTTTAGAACATCCACAATATGTGAGAGAGAATCAAAAAAATGTACTGCCCCCTGGCACCAGATACCTACATGGACTTCTAGGGCAAGGGGTCATGTCACTTTGTTAAGACTGATGACAGTTCTGTTGTCTGCAGGTCATCTGAAGGAAGCTCATGACCTAAAATCTGCAGTGATAGTCCAAGGATAAAAATGAGCTTTTCAATTATATACTGTGTAGCCAACCAATCTACCTGCAAGATGTAGAACTGTTGTTCACTAACGAACTTAACAATTTTTCTTATTAAAATTTTACAGTGACAATTGAAGTGTTGGATCTTAGGAGAAAAAATTCTGGAAAGGTACCAGGTAAAGGACAATTTGGTACAAAAAGCAGCATTTATCTGAGGTTTCTTTTTATCAGAGGAAAGAAATCAAGTTACTCAATTGCTTCTATAACTGAAAGGAATAAATTGAACCTGTTTAACCTATGGCACCTGTCCTGGTTTCAGTCCGGATAGAGCTGGTTTTCTTCACAAAAGCCAGTGTGAAGCTGTGTTTTGGATTTGGGATGAGAAAATGTTGATAACATGCTGATGTTTTGAGTTGTTGCTAAGTAGTCAAGGACTGTCCAGCTTTTCGTGCTGGGCTGCCAGCAAGAAGGCTGGGGGTGCACGGGGAGCTGGGGGGGGACACAGCCAGGACAGCTGACCCAAACTGGCCAAAGGGATATTCCATACCACACAACATCATGCCCAGTACATAAACTGGAGTTGGCTGGGGAGCGGAAATCGCTGCTCAGAGACGGGCTGTCGATCGCCGGGTGGTGAGCAATTGCTGTATTGGGCATCACTTGTTCTTGTACATTCCTTTGTCGGTATTATTATTGTTGTTATCATTGTCGTTTCCTTCTCTCTTGCTGTCCTGTTAAACTGGTTTTATCTCAACCCATGAGTTTTTTCCCAATTCTCTCCCCCGTCCCACTGGGGGAGGGGGAGTGAGTGAGCGGCTGCGTGGTGCTTAGTTGCTGGCTGGGGCTAAACCACAACACATCCTATGACAAATTATGCAGCAGTCTCAAGGTTGGAAGTAGCTTTAGAATAATGCTCGGTTTCTAACTATTTCACTTTAGTACCCGCTGATTTTTAATTGAAATGATTTAACAGAAGAAGGAATATGAACTTACTTCAACACTGGTGGTTGCCAGAACCCTCATCTGAAAAAAACAAAAATATGTTGTCACAATAATAAGTTAGCAGTTTGATTAAAAATCTGAACAGTCAGCTCTCCTGTATCACAGGCAGAACAGAACAGCAATAGCCAAGAAAAAGAATTTGCAGTTAAGATCTTCTGAGAAAGATCTTTAATCTACCTACTGTCTGTTCCCCTATATATAGTGAGGAACTTAAAACCTCTCTTTCTCTCACAGTTGTTTCATGGTTTGTTTGTTGTTTTTTTTTTAAGTTGAGATGGTGGAACGAGGAAAATAAGACCCCCCCCCGCCTTTTTTACAGTGGAGTACAGATCAGCTGTTCTGATGGAATTGTGCTTCTAACTGTGCTAGAACAGTTTCAGCTCCTGTAAGAGGTGGAATGTACCACACAGAAACCCAAGCTAATGCTGGCCCAGACAACATGTCACCTAGTGCCAGCAAAATACCAGGTAACACATTAGGCTGCAGTAGGAATATCCATATTGGTACAGCATCTTTCAGCAAAGTTAACTATTGGTGCACAGCATAGCATGTGACTCAAAAACGGAAGTGTTTAAAGTCACAGGGTGGTAGACATACCTGTCACCATCATCCAGTAGACACAGGGTTACCTTCTTTGTCCTTTAACAAAACTACTATTCAGTTTTCAAAAGCAGTTTCAACCTTCTCCCTTTTGAAGCACCCAGAGCTACTTTTTCACCTCCTCTAGCCCCTGCCCCTCATCAGTACTTAATCAGTGGTGTCTCATTCCCACCCCAGCAATTCCACATTTCATAAGCCAGGAAGCTAGGATCAAAGTCTTTCTTCCCGTGGAAGTGTGATGTCCAGTGTCATCACAGACAGTCTTTGTGCAGAGTTTAAAACTATTGTTAATCAAGAGCTTAAAATCCATGCACTGTTATCAGATTTGGCTTTATCTACAGTGACATTAACATTTACATTAACTATTAATTCTGTGCTGATCAAGGCAGGAACCATGCCTGAGAACCTGAGAAGGTTAAGTGTCTCATGTTCTAGAGTAAGCAGGCAATGGCTGATAATGCAGAGCTGCATACAGGTGTTGAAGCACATTAGGTCCACAATTGTTGCAGAAAGCAATGTTTAGACCTCAAATAGACTTATAGAATCACAGAATCATTTAGGTTGGAAAAGACCTTTAAGATCATCAAGTCCAACTGTAAACCTAACACTGCTAAGTCCACCACTAAACATAGCCCTAAGTGCCACATCTACAAGTCTTTTAAATACCTCCAGGGATAGTGACTCAACCACTTCCCTGGGCAGCCTGTTCCAATGCTTGATAACCTTTTCAGTGAAGAAATTTTTCCTAATATTCAATGTCAACCTTCCCTGGCAAACTTGAGGCCATTTCCTCTCATCCTATCACTTGTTACTTGGGAAAACAGACCCACATTCACCTGGTTACTAGCTCCTTTCTGGTTGTTGAGAGCGATAAGGTGTTCCCCAGGCTCCTTTTCTCCAGGCTGAACAACCCCAGCTCCCTCAGTTGCTCCTCATGAGTTGTGCTCTAGACCATTCACCGGCTTCGTTGCCCTTCTTTGGACATAGTCCAGCACCTCAATGTCTTTCTTGTAGTGAGGGGCCCAAAACCGAATGCTACCCAAGGTGCAGCCTCACCAGTGCTAAGAACCTCCTAGTCTGCAAATTAATATTTCTTTGCCTTCACTTCAATTTCTGATAGCTGCAGATGTGTAAGAGAGCATGGGATTTCTTATCATAGGGTTAACAACAGTGTCCAAGGCCTCATTTAGACAATTAGATTCACTAGCAATTTATATGTAGCAGATGATGGAAGTCTCTCACTGGTGAAACAGGAGATGATCTTGAAAGCTCTCCTGATGTATACAGACTAAGTTAAACATTCTTAAAGCCATCTAACATGACTGACACTAATTATTTGCTGATAAAAAATCTGATTAATTCTTATTTAACTGAGCTTTAATAGGTTGACAAGCAGTGATATGGTTTGCAACCTCTTTATTTTTCCTATTCTTATTTGTAAATCAGGTTTTAAAAAAAAATTTAACTATTCTCAGTTTCTACCCAGTATCAAATAAAAACTCCTTGTCTAGATTGTCAACTGACTCCAAGGATATAACACAACCATTACGGAAATTGTCAGGTTATATTTGCTTTCCAAAGACCAAAGAGAATAATACTAAGCTGATCTCATGGAAAGAGAGTTGCACTGGACATCTATTGCCACCAGGGTGAATGAACAGAATATGGCCCTGTCTCTTTCTCCACATGTATGTTTCTTACCAGTCAAATGCCCCAGAAGCAGCACAGTTAAAATCTGTAGTATATTAGATTCACTAATTATATCTGACCAAATATTATTTATTTATGTACATGGAACACACTGACTTCTATGGCATAAATGTGCATCCAAGAACACCGTAAGTTTAATAATCTTAAAAATGCAACAGTTATACAAAAATAAGCCTCTCTCTCTATTTGTCAATGCACTGCTCATGAGTTCATATTTTGGCCCCTCCACTCAGAGCGCAAGTCCCACAAAGCAGCATTTTCAGGGCAAGCCTCTTCATATTCCCTTAACAATATGCTGCAAAGCCAAACTAGATAAAACAGCTCACTAGCTAAGATTTTGAGGGCAGGTCGCTTTAAATACTTGGTCTTCGAGAGAAGAATAATGATGCAAAAGTTGCCAACTCTGTATTTGCCTTTGTGATGTGAAGACATATTCTAACAACAGGACTCAAATGACTGCAATGCTAGAGAACTAGAGTTTTCTTTTGCTTGCATCAAGCTATATCAGAGCAATTCTAATGAAGTCAAAAGTCATTTGCTCAGATCAACTGAGATCAGAGATCATATCATGTGTAAAAAATTGCCATTGTAATGCCTTAGTCATTTTCAGAACATACAGTTCTATAAGTGGGATTTGAGGTCTCTAATTCACTGTATTAAGCAGCTGAGCGTAAAATCATTTACACTGCAGTCACTGATGTCAGAGTGACACCAATCCAGTCCGTGAGGAGGCAGCAATTCAACTTGAAAATAGCATGGGAAAGTAGGGGGTAGGGAAGACAGCTATTTTTAACATTATACTTTGTGAAATTATTTTTCGGAGGTACATAAGCGGGATAATGCTCTGGAGGACAAAGAACTAGGCTTTCAAATAAATTATTTTAGTATTTACCAAAACTGCAGTACTGCTTTGTTGTTTAATCATACACAGGACTCCTTTCTTGCTTTACACGCTCTTGTCATAAGCATTATGCACTAATTATCTAAAACCCCTAGAAAGCATTACTGCTGCTTTAAAGCTTTACTGCATTGTCTGAAACAATTTTTAATAAACTGATTGTATTAAAATTGTACAAATGTAAAGCACCAATGAGCATAGATGTGT
The DNA here is from genome assembly GCF_000687285.1 of Phaethon lepturus. Classification (NCBI taxonomy): domain Eukaryota; kingdom Metazoa; phylum Chordata; class Aves; order Phaethontiformes; family Phaethontidae; genus Phaethon; species Phaethon lepturus. The sequence continues at coordinate 71,828 of NW_010516817.1, forward strand.
GTTGTACCTCATAGCATCTAAATAGTAATATAATAATCTGGGAGACTCATTTACAAATTCTACTTTAACATCTTGAGCCTGAACTTCTACTTAAAATGGTACAGATCTCCTTACAGTTTGTTGATAACGGGAGTTAACTGTGAAGCAGTGTCATGCAGACAGAAAGTTCAAGAATTTCAAGCTTCTAGATGTTGCTGTATTGAATAATTCTTCTTTGCAAAGAACTGATAAATGTTTCTGTCCATTCTAGATATTCTCAGTAGCTGTAGAGTTAATTCAGAGTTAATTCTCTGGTTTCCACTGTATATGCTAAAGTTAATTCCAATAGCATATTTTGTATTATGGGAAACTTTTTCTAAAAAGAATTGAAGATTATTTTCTATTAAAATAACTTCTGTTAAGCATGTCTTTTATTATCCATCTCTACATTCTGTCAAATTCTGTGGACTCTTCAGTAGGTTTATAATTGTAAATAACAATGTTTATTTCCTAGTGTACCTAAAAATATAGGAAAAGTTAACTTTAATAAAATGAGAGTTCTATATTTTTTTAATAGGTAAGTTTGCATGCTAGATCACATTTCACTCAGTTCCCATATATAATGCCTAATGGAATAATAAAAAGGTTTGTTTGAGTCAGAATTACCTGGTTGTTAAAAATAGTTAGCACTCCTTTCTGAGACGATGTTACTGTGAAATCCAGATGGGGCACCTTCACTATATCCGTAATCACATCTTGTCTCTTGACAACTGTCAATGACAAAATATTACTTTTCACCTTACAGACACAGAAAATCTAAACAAACAGAACCGTAACATCAGAAACGTTTTATCTTCCTGAAATCCATATTGGTACCAACTCCAAGGCAGTAATGCATTATATCATAGATTATCCTACACTTGACTTAAATAACCATGTTGCATTTTTAAATATCATTAATACCTTATGGATGTGTTAGTTCTTTCTACATTATTTAAAAATACAGAAAGGCAAAGAGTAACTGCATAAATAAATAGTTTGAGTCAGACAAATTCATAATTTCAAAATAATTTAGGAGAATGGAGAACTGGGCAAGGCAGCACTGGAGTGTTCAGACACAATGAGTTTAGTAAAAAACCATATATTCTGGAACACATAATAATAATAAGCATGCATAATAACCAAAGACAGACATACAATCTTATCACTGTACTTTCAATAAAGTGTGCAACATATGGCATTAAAAAAAATGTTTTTGGATACAAGATGAAGTATGTCACCTGCATGAGTAATCTGCTGTTTTTCGGACACAAGGAAAACCATGTTTTCTTCTTTCAGCTGGGAAGACGTGGCATCACTTTCTCCTATGAAATAGCCAAAAATCTAAACAAAACAAAATAGAACAAACCAAACAATTTACAACAAAACTACTTCTGGAATATATGTTTATATGTATAAAGTAAAATATTTATCTCACATTTTTCGCATTTAATATTCTTTGAGTAAGTTTCCCAGTGTTATTTGCCTTAACCATTAGCTGTCAATACGACTTTAGATTGCTGAGGTCTGCTACTCAGGCACAATCTTTCTTCAATGTTTGGAAAGAAGCCAGCATACACAGGACTTCTAGGAATAAAAAACATCTAGTTGATAAAGCGGTTAGTATAGCTTTGCCTTATAACAATTGTTTGTAAATAATCATCTTCAATTTCCTTTTTCCAGTTTTACCTACTTGTGGTTCCTCTGCTAGACCTTAGCTAGAAGAAAAAACAGTAAAAGGCAGACAAAACAGACTTCTCTAAATGTATAAACTGAGAGATTCAAAGTAGCATATGGTTTAGCCTACAGAGAAGAGCTTTTCCATAAAGTTATGTAGATTCTAATTTGCCTGAAAAAAAATTGAATATGAAGTCCATTTTTAAAAATTATTTTTTAAAGAATTAAAGAATCACCCTAAGCCTGGCAATGTTCCATTTGTACTGATCATGATGGACATCCCTACACAGGATATTCAGGTAAGTAGCTCATTTCTGCTCCAGGGTGTGACAATACTGCAGCTGAAATGCTCTTCAAACCTCAAGCTCCGTACCCAAGAGTAGGTTAGTCATTTCCTCAGGAAATGAGTTCAGACCCACTCAGCTGTACAGATTTTTTAATCTCCTTTCTCATATTATGGACATTATATATATTCACTTTTTTCCATGAGTTCTAAAAGCAATGCCCCTTTGGATGCAGGACAAAACTTTGCACTTTTTCTAGTTTAGTATCTTTCATGTTATACAACAAAACTCCCATTTTTCTTCTTTGAGAGATTCAGATGTACATCTTTCAAAAAAAATGTTCTTACACAATATTACTTTTCATCTCTCACTTCACAGCTACCTCCTTACCATGCACACAGTTATTATCGATGATACACCATCAGTCAATAAATAATCTGTCTATTATACCCCTTAGATTCCTCCTTCTAGTTTCTTGTAATATCACCTTGTTTTTCCATGCTGTATTCAAACAGGATACAGGATTTAGAACCCTAAATTCCAGGTGTACGCTCCTTCTGCAAAGTCATAAGAACATAATCTTCATGATGACCAGCATGAATCAAAAAGTGGTAATACTAGTAATTCATACATATGGGCTGTTTTTCATGTTATAGCATTTTCACAGTTTATTCTCACTGTTTCAAGTTCCATCTGAATCCCCCAATTGTTTAGTATTAAATAGAAGGGTTCTGAAAGGATTAGTGTGGCTAGAACATTATAATGGAGTGTTTCCCCGAAAAATCAAGGATATACTCTTTCCACTGTCATCAATTAATATTCCTGTAGCAGGTGTCCACCTGTAATACGTATAAAGTCAGTGTTACAGAATCACAGAATCACAAAGTCATGAGGTTGAAAAGGACCTCTTGGGATCATTTAGTCCAACTCCACTGTCCAAGGACGTCAGCTACACCAGGTTGCCCAGGACCATGTCCAGCTGGGTTTTGAATGTCTCTAAGTATGGAGACTCCACAAACACTTTGGGCAATTTGTTCCAGTGTTTGATGTACCCTCATGGTAAAAAAAGTGTTTTCTTGTGTTTTCATTGTGTTGAATGTGAAACACATTTCATGTGTTGAATGTGAAACACATTTCATGTGTTTCAGTTTGTGCCTATTGCCTCTTGTCTTAGAATCACACAGAATAGAATAGAATAGAATCATAGAATAGTTTAGGTTGGAAGGGACCTTTAAAGGTTGCCTAGTCCAACCCCCCTGCAATAAGCAGGGACATCTTCAACTAGATCAGGTGGCTCAGAGCCCTGTCCAATGTGTCCTGTCAGTGGGCACTATGGAGAATAGTCTCTCTCTCTCTTCTTCATTCCCCCACCCCGCTTAGGTACTTCATACAATGTTAAGTCTTCTCCAGACTAAACAGTGTCAGGTCTCCCAATCTTTCCTCATATGAGAGATGCTCCAGCCCCTTAGTCATCTTCATAGCCCTTCACTGGACTTGCTCCAGTAGCTCCATATCTCCCTTGGCAGCCCAGACCTGGACACTGTACTCCAGGTGTGGTCTCAAGTCCTGAACAGAGAGGAAGGATCACCACATGTGATCTGCTGGCAATCCTTTTCCTAAACCAGCCTAGGATACTGTTGTCCTTTGCTACAAGGGCACGTTGCTGGCTCATGTTCAAAAGACCAGGGGTCTTCTGTGCAGAGCTGCTTCTCAGCTGGTCTCTCACCAGTGTATACTGGTGCATGGGAGTATTCCTTCCCAGGTGCAGGACTTCACACTTCCCTCGTTGAACCTCATGAGGTTCCTGTCAGCCCATTTCTCCAGCCTGTTGAGGTCCCGCTGAATGGCAGCAGCACAACCCTCTGGTGTATCAGCACTCCTCCCAGTTTCGTGTTTGCAAATTTGCGGAGGAAGCACTCTCTCTCATTGCCTAGGTCATTAATGAAGATGTTAAATAGTGTTGGTTCCAGTATCAACCCCTGGCATACACCACTAGTGGCTTGCCTGTGACTGGGTTTTTTATCACTTAGGAGTTCAGCCAGTATTCTTTTCACCTCACTGCCCACTTATTTAACCCATACTTTGTCAGCATGTCTATGAGTATGTTATGGGAGACAATGTCAAAAAACTTACTAAAGTTGAGGTAAACAACATCCACTGTGCTGCCCTTCCCACCACGCTAGTCACTTCATTGTAGAATACTATCAGGTCAGTTAAACATGATTTCTTTGATTGCTCCTTTGTAAATTCATGCTGACTACTCCTGATCACCTTCTTGTCCTACGTGTTTTTGGAAATGGTTTCAAGAATTAGTTGCTCCATCACCTTCACCAAGAATCGAGGCAAGGCTAGTTGTCCTGTACTTCCATGGATCCTTTCTCTCACCCTTATTGAAGATAGGAGTGACATTTTGTTTTCTTAAGTGTATGTTCCCATTTTCTGGGCAGTGGAGAACAGTCTCTTCACCTGTCTGGGGATTAAGGTTTTGGTAGGAGGACTTCTTCTTTAATGATAGAGTGAGCTGGTATCACGTCACTCCTGAGTCCTGACAGGATGCTGAATGCAGTGGTTGGGGGAGGCCAGTAGCTGCCCTAAAGCCAACAGAGGTGGAAGTTCTCAGTGAGACACCTAGGTGTGTCCTGTCGTGCTTCCTGTAGGCATGAGGCAGTGCCACATCTAATCTTTTGCTTCTGCCCAGCAAACAGAACACTGCCCAAAGAAAAAGCATCTTAGAAATCAGTTACAGCTGCATAAATGGCTTCTGCTGACTCCAACATGAAGACAGGGGATCCCAACAAGCCTCACCCCATAATGTCTACCAGAGATTGACAAAGAGCATAAAAGGTGAAGCAAAATGCAATTTACACATCTTTCAGATGTTTGCTAATAAAAAATAGAGCTTTCAAAGTGCCAGCTACATTTGGGAAAGAGATGCAGAGGTCAGTTTCCCAAGTCATTGATAAACAATAGCTGTTAAGACTGTCCAGGACAAGTCTTTAAAATTTTGAAGCCAGTAAGTGACTAAGAGTAGATCCTAATTTAACTAAAGATAAATTTAAATTTATTTTTTTTTTAATAAAAAAGTGTCCTTTCAGTATGTGTATACTGTTGCGGAGACTACTGGAAACTTAGGAAACCCTTGAACATGGAAGTACTTGAAGAAGAGAAACATCAGGAGGATAAAGAAATAGGAACACTCACACAAGGCCATGATCTTTTAGGTCATGAAAATATATTTGGAAGATTTTGTGAAGCTAAAGAGAGGCCAGGTATGGAGTGTTAAATTTGAAAATATTAGATCTGTGAGAGTAGGAAGAGAGGAACAAAGGGTCAGTGATAGAGTTTTGGGAAAGGAGGACGGGGGGAGAGAAAAGGAGATTATAAAAGAGAAATATCAAAAGAACAAAGTGACGTGTATCCCTGTTTCTTGACTTTCAAGACTGAGGGCATGCTCAGCAGTGCCAAAAGCAGCAGGGGAACACAGAATAACAGGGACGAAACACAGTCCTTTTAGAAAAAAATCATTAGAAAACTGGTCCACAGACAGCAGACACCATGATGGCTATTTAGGATGTTACAGAAAGTAACTGTTATCAATGATACATTTGAAAAATTAAGTGATAAAAAGGAAGTTGAAGCAAGATCAAGGCTACTCACATTGCTCACAGGGGGTAATTAATGATATGTCCAAGTTGCAGTTTATAAATGTGATTTGTCTAATATAACTAGTAGGTTAATGAACATTATAAGAAGGAATATATCAGATAAGGGAGGCATATCTGTCTCAAACAACAGCTGGTCTCAACTAGAATACCCAGAATACTTTCCAGTCTTAAAGGTTCAATTACCATTTCAACAGAGTTTTCAAGCATGTAAAGGAGCAGATTTGCACCTTTTTTTCCCTCCAGAAAAAGAAAACTTTCGCTTAAAAGGAATGAAAAAGCTAAGGAGGATGAGAAAAGCAAGTAGGACTTAGGCTGGTCAAGTGTGAAATAGAGTAAACTTTAAAAAAAAAAAAAAAAGTAAAAAGAGGAAGAGCTACAGATATGGGTAGAAGAAAAGGGTCTGTGATCCTCACCAGTAAGTAAATATGTACATCTTTGAATGTCAAGAGGTGAAAAAGAGACGAGGAGACTTTAGAGTTGTAGTACAGCTACACTTATAAGCCTGTGGCATAGAAGAACAAAGAACACTGGCTTCATTCCTGACATTAGTATTTCACCAGGATTATCTGAACTATTTTGAAACTGCAGAGTTTGTCAGAGAAACAAAATTTAAAAAGACCACCACCATGTAATACATAGGATACAAAGCAATGCCATTTTATTTTATTAGAACCCATTCAAATATGTCTGGAAATACCTGGTTTGATCCAATCATTACAGATAGGATGTTACCACAATCACAGCAGATCAAAAGTTGATGCTGAAGTTATGGTTGATGTAAATTGGGCTTAGACAACAATCAAATGGTCAATGCAATTGTTATTTTTTTTCACTGTAAGCTAAACCTGGAGAGTTCCATGAGTCAGCCATTTTCTTAATTCAATTTGCATCTTTTTCTCTATGCCCAGACTACCCACAAAACAAATCTTATCCTTTTGTCCTGAAAGGAGCTTAGCTTTATGCTTCATAATGTATAGATAGCTTGTAATACATATCACCATCAGATTTTCCACTAAACAGAAAGAAAACAAAAAATTGAAAAAGTCGCTGCAGCTTTTCAGTGCAGTATTGTATTTCAAACTGTGCTGGATAAAGCCATGTCAAAGTAAAGAAATCAATGTCAGATTAAAGCTGATTCAAATAATCCAATCTTTGTTTATTTCATAACTGAATTATTACTTCCATCATGGATGAAATTCCAATTACTTTGTGTTAAATATTTCTCCCCACAAGAGAAAATAAATTAAAACCCCACATTAACACTTTAATAAGGATTCTTTTGAACAGAGAAATAACAAATATTTCTATTTTACTCCCTACAGCAATCAATATAGTCTCACTGATATCCATCTTCTACATGAAATGCATACTGTGAGATGCTGAAGATTCATTGAATACCACACTCATCTTTTTTTGAAGAAAGTTTATACACAGGGCATTTTAAAAGGCTGTCATCAGTCAGCCCATGCTTGGTAAAATCTGAGGAATGCTCATAGAAAGGGTTCTGGATAATTTTATACCAGGCAAATCCCACACAGATTTCATGAGGAAATTAAAGGGGCTTCACCTCTTTTAATAGACCCCACACTGTGCTTGCTTGTGGAATTGTGTAACTCAGGTAACTAGTCTGATGGCATTGGAAAGTCAGGTGAGGTTTTGGAGTAAAAGATACTCACTCCAGTAAATAAACAGAGCTTTCTTCAGTTCTCTTATAAATGAATGAGCCTGAACATAGTTTGCTACTATTCTGCTTCCCTCAACAAAGGACTGTTAGTCTGACAGTCACCATAAATTCATAAGTACTTTTCCCAACAGGTTCCTGTTTCATACCCACAGAGTATATCTTGCTCTATATAGGATATGTATCTAGCTTGCCACATCTACACAAGAGATTATGTCACCTCTCTCCAATCCCATACAAAGAGCAGTAAGAAGTTTGAAATGAGGTAAAGAACTTTGAATAGTACAAGAATTTGACTAGTGCTATAATCATGCAGTACTTAAGCATGCCTGATGGCAGCTGGCCATTTCAAGTGCTTAGCTTAATATAGCTTAAATATAATTAGCTTAAATATAATTCACATCAAATCCAGAAATGTCTTTTCCCCCCCTATTTTTAAAGAGTTTCAAAGAAATGCTGAGCAAAGCCAGGACTTCACCTTTAAGTATCCTCTCATGTTGAAAGAGGAAGGAAGAGAGGATGACATGCAAGTAGGAGACATGCAAAGATAAAAGATTTCAAATTTACCTCTCACAAGGTGAATTTAATAACAGAGGAATTGGATGTGGCCTAAAGTTCCATTTGTTAAAGAGGGCTTATAGGTAAATTCACTAGAAGGCAGTTACATGATGTTTGATGTCCTCTACATCTAACTATTTCACAGATTTCCCCCAGGCCCTCCTTGAAGAAAATCTTTAATGCCTGACATAAGCAAAGTTTGGGAAAAATGTGACATTATAAGTAAAAACAATATTAAGAGAGGTATTAATCAGAAATGTTCCCAAACAGAACCTTATTAAATTGAAAGGACCAAATACACTGTTTTCAGGATGGTATTAGGAAATTACTTGATAGCAATTGTTGACAACATGTAAAGAACAGGTGTTGGGTTATCTTCAAGGTTCAAATAATAATGTGATGTTCCAGTGTAGAATTTATAGTTCATGACACTTGTTAACACCTTGCCCTATGGCTTGAAGTCCAGCAAGGACTTCCCACACGTGCAACACCACCTAAGCTATCACAGGAAAGTTACTGTGTGCTGGAAGTTATGTCCCATCTACACAATTCTGTCTTCAGGTAAAAAACAGCCAAACAAAATCTTGTAGTAACATATGATATTGGATGCTTTTGTACAGATTGGCTCTAAAAATGTAATAATCAGTCATTTTTATAGAACAGTTTCTTGAAACACTATCCATGTGAAATACTTTAATAAAAGATACTTTTCTAGAGCAAGTGTTCAAAATTTCATGCAAAAGAGCGAGCATCATGTTTAAAAGAAACAAGACAAAGTAGTTTTTCACAAAACGTGTAAAACTGTGGATGCTATGGAAGTATCATTTTTAGGTGGGTTCAGAAATAATTTACAAATGCATAGATTGAAAGTTCATCAAGAGATACTAAACACAGAGTGCAGTTGCAACTCTGGCACAGAAAATCCTTAAGCTATGTGCAGCCAGAAGTTAGGAGGGGTAAATCAGATCTACTACTTCATAGTTACCTAATTCTTACACACTTTTTACAAAGATTTGCTATTTACCACCATTAGAGATAGAAAAATGGATTACATGGATCTCACCCATCTACAGACTCAAATAATACATACAGAATTCTCTGGTTAAAAAACTCTCTACTAAAATGCTGCCATACCTCTAATGCCTCAAATTCAAAGTAAAGGCCATATTTATCCCTGTGAAAAGGGGAAGAAGGAGAGGAAGCAGAGGAAAGGGAGAAAAGAAAGGAAAGAGAAGAAAGAGAGGAAGCATTTCTGATGGTTTGGCTAAAGATAGACTTATCCTCAGAGCACAAATTGCATACTCTAGTCATAACAGTTTTTTCATATTGTCAAGAAGCCTGAGGCCAATGCACATCAGTGAAGTAGTTCAGGAGAAGACCTGGACATACTCAGGCTTCATGATCCTGGTGCCTGGTCAGGAACCTAGTGTATCAACCTTTGTTTGAGGATAAGCAGTTCTGGTAGACAACTCAGTGCTCTTTCACAAAACAAGCAGGAAAAATGTTTTTATTTAGTTAGGTCATGCTTTAACATGTATTCATGTGCATCTACATAATAGGCTCAAGGACCTTGGTTCAGAGAGAACAGGGGCCAACTTCCTCAACTCATGTAAACCAGTAGAGCACAATTAATGTTTAATAAGAATTTTGATTTGCAAGCTCATCTGATGTACCAAGCAGATAGGGGTAGGACAGAAAAGTAGTTCACCTATAAATAAAAATGTAACCTACCTAGGCTTTATTTAATTCATTCTAATTAACCTTTCTTATCAGACCTTCAATGGCATGCCTTTATAAAGACAGATAGCTCTCAGAGTTGAAAAGAGTGGAATAAAAAAAATTATACATATTTGGAATAAAAAGTAGTCCTGCTTGCTGAAATTACTGGACTAATTTTGTAGCCAGCACAGTATGAGCAAATCTTGCTCTTAAGAATCTGCTAGAATTAACAGCATGGATTCTCCCATGTGTTAAGCTGTTTTGCATGGTATATTTAAAAGTCTGAAATTAGACAGAGATAGTCAGCAGAAAATCCAGTACAGGGGATCTCTTTAGAAAAAAACTTGTAGAGATAATGCTATCATTTGCAAAATACCCACATGTTTACCCACATGAAAAAGCAGGGAAAGGCAGGGCTCAGCAAAGGTCTTCCATACTTAGTCTTTCAGTGACATGGTGGCCTGAAAGAACTAGTCCTCACTCTAATGAAATAGGTTAGGGATGCCTCTAGGGACCATTTTCATATTTACAACTTACACTTACACTGAATATTGATTTTCTTTTGCTTCACATTCCATGTTTTGGCACTAGGAGCATAGGATTTTTCTTACTTAAACTAAAATTAAAACAGCATAGGGCATAGCATAACACAGCTAGAAAGAGCTAAATTTTTACAGTATTACAAACTCCTTCAGCTCTCAAGGCACATACCAGAATGGATATCACTACCGAAATTTCACAAGAGAAATTCCAAAAACAGATTTTATCCTCCTATCTTCAAATGTCTTCCCTGGAAACTTGCATTTAATCAACAAATGGACACATACAAGTTTCTAAATTGTTTACTATCAAACTAAACATGAAGCCTCTTTCTTTCTCAACTTGTTAAAATTAAACATCACTTCTTGAATAAGATAACAGCAACAAGTAAGTTCCTCTAAGCCAGTTCTTCAGTTTAGTTTTTGTCTAGATCAACCAAAACAATAAATTTTATCTAATTTTATAGCTTCAAAGGCATATCTATTTTCAAACTAACTTTTTTTTTAGGAAATGAATAGCAGCCAGGATAAATAACAAGATTAGGGTGCCCCATTATGCCATGGAGCTCACGAGCAACAGACTCATGAACAACACATAACCAACAGCTAAATACTGTTACCTTTTAAGATTCTAATTAGTTGTCTATATTTGATAAAGTTTTAGAAATCCTTACCTCACACCATTCTGTCCTTGCATCAAGGTTGTTGCTAATTTTCCTGAAAAAGGCCTTAACATTATGATCCTTGACTTCTGGACCAAAAAGTGTCTGTGTGATTGTATAGAATTTATCATAGTCTATCTCACCTGTATAGGAGGAACAATATCCACAGAGTTAAAAACTGTCAAGCTACAGCTTCTTTCCTTATCCCCCCCCCACCTCCTGTCTTACTTCTCCTTCAATATCAATAGCATGCAAGTTCTATCTCCTCACACTCTATTCATAAAAGCATTTTGCAAAAACAGAAGTTCAGTCTTAATGTTCAGCCTTTTCAAAACTACCTGGTTGGCAATGCATGACAGGAAACAGAGAAAAGAATAGGTGCAAAATTCTCACCTCTTCTTTCTTCCCTTACTTTCATACTATGATTCTGGTTTGTTGATCTGAACCTGAATGGTGTCTGGGATAAAGTTTATCTTTTCATGCAACAATAGCCACTACTCTACTTTTTTTTGAGAAAAGCAAAACTTTGCCCTCATTATTTACAATTAAGCAACTGGATTTACATCATTCACAGAATCACAGAAGCATTAAGGTTGGAAAAGACCTTTAAGGTCAAACAAGTCCAACCATCAACACAATACCACCATGCCCACTAAAGTGTGTCCTGAAGTGCCACCATTCATTTGGTTTGTGCTTTTACAAATCATTAGAAATGTCGCATTGTGCTATCTTGTATGTGTGGCAACTCCACCAATTATATTTTGTGAGCAATCACCATAGCATTATAATTTGACCAGAAGTCCTAACAGGAGGAGAAAAGCACTCCGTAGTGCAACCTGCCTATCTCTTGAAAAAATCAAGAAGTCACAATTTGAACATTAATTTGAGGTCTTTCTTACAGTCTTGTCTCTATGACACCTTCTCTCCATATGAAAATTACACTTTTGCATCAGAAAGAGTATCTCTTACCATCATCTTTAATAGACAAGTCTAATCTCTCCTTTGTCTTCTGGGCTACCAATTTTTCAACTAGTTTCTGGAACTCCTTCAAGGCATTCTTGAAATCCAGCAATTCAACAGCAGAGCAACTCTCCTTATCACAATCCTCCTTTTCAGACATCCTTTATTAACAGAGGACAAGGTAAGAGGGAGAGCTCTTCTTACAGCCTGGTTGAAGTCTCGTTTTGCTCCTTAAATCTTAAACTCCTGCATGAGTTCATATGAGATGCAGCTGCATGACAGTTATACCAAGCAGTACATAATAAAAAAGAGGTGACTGGCTTAGCATCTCAAGCTGGCTAGTAGTGAACTGTTGATGTCACAACCCTCAGTTACATCACAGAATCCTACTTGCTGAGTGGCCCTAGGTCACGAACCAGGTTCACTAATAACCTGGCATGTGAGATTATTTCATGGTATCTTGTGCAATTGGTGGTTGAAGAGGCATGAACTTTCTTACTTCCAGAGACAGACAAGGATTTCATCAGGGTTCAATTCTGCTATGCTGGCACCGCTTTAGCAATATGTGATCACATTCTCCCATATGAATACACCTTTGAGACTAGCTATTGGTAGCTTATATCTTTCAGACTTTTGTACTGAGTGAGGAGGAAGGAAGATTATACCAGTTATCTCTAAGTTTCATATTGTCTTTTTATGCTTTGGATTATTTTCAAGTTTTCTGACAAAGGCTGCACACCAACTAACACAGTTATAAAAAGCTGCAACTGTGAATTTGCCTGGATCCACACATCATTTGGTGAAGAACAACAGAGCCAATTTTCTGTTTATATTTGCTCTGTGACAGGAGAACTGAGACCAGCCTGATGATATCCTAGCTTGTGCTACTGCTGCAAGGCTCGGCCAGGGATTGCGATCTAGGTGGGGATGCTTGGTTTTACAGTAGCAATAAGAACATTTTACCAGGGATGTTAAGCTATGAATCATTACTCACGTAGTACAAAGAGGCCAAAAACATTCAATTCAATCCAAAAAGAAGTAGAAAAGCACTTTTTGACAGTTCTTGGAATTAACATTGAATGTCTGCTTCCTTAGTAAAACTATGTCAATTTCTTGAATATATGCCTTGTTGTCCTCTTTATTGTATTCAAGATCCCTACTCAGTGAACTAGAACTTCCAACCTAGAAACCCAATTACACTGCAGAAACATTTGTTTAATTGCATAAATTGTTATGATTGAGGTTGCAAGAAATTCAGTGTCAGAGTGGCAGAGTTTTAGTTATTTTCAGCTGTCCAGTTGCCTCTCCCTTAAGCTCTTACAGCCATTCAAACTCCCTTTACTTGTCTTACTTTAGCTTCCAGTCAAGTTACTGTTTCTTTCTTTCTCCTAACATACAACTAATGAGACCAGAGATTAAGTGTTGGCTCTTAACATGTGCTTGCCCAAAGCTCAGCTATATGTCTTACATGGTTGCTGTTTTGAAAAGGGTCTGCATTTAACTCACACCTAATTTCACTCAGGATTTTAAAGTCAGAACACTCCTATACCAAGGTACCCCAAGAACCTTTCTGGTTTTTGTTCTCAGGGCATACTTAAACACAAGCAGGATGGGGCTATTCAGAAAGCAAAATTGCAGCTACCACTTTCTTTTGAAAGTGGCAGCCCTGAGCACTCACTAACTAATCAAACTCATTTGATATGCTACCAATTATGGTACCATACTTGGTATACCAAATTATGTCTTGAGATCAGACATAATTTTTGCCCTGCAAGAGTACCAGTCTCTGTGTTATACCTGTGTTATACATCTTTGTATCCCACTACATCTTAAATTCTTTATTGAATAGTGGAACCCTAGAGTATCCTAGTGGGGTGCTGGAAAAGTGAATTTATTTTTCCTTTAGCTGTAAGAGAATTAAATCCAAAACTATCCCCTGAATGAGTAACCTAGTAGCTACTGAAGAAGGGGCAAGTCCTGGTTCTTCTGGGACTATTCTAAAGAATCAAGCTTCATTCATTCTTTGGAAAGGAATGATGTAGAAAGCTGTATTCAAAGAATGGTTCAATGCAGTCAGTTTTGAGAAAGAAGCATTTCTCTGAAAAAACAGGTGCTTGAAAAAGGAGTTTTACAATTTGCATCTGCAATCATTAGTAGTCCTCTATTGAGTAAACAGTCACAGTTTAAAAAAAAGAAAAGGCTGTAACTATTGGTAATTAATATGTTAATTACTTTGGATCATGTTATGATCACAGATTCTCTGCATATGGAAGCTAGTTATCTTGCTCAGGATTCTGGATTCTACGCTACACTTCAGATGATCAACTTTCAGTTCCTACAACCCTTTATTGAATCTGCTCCCTTATGCCTTATTGCATTTTGCAAAATGTAAAGGTTTACTATTTTTTGACACTGCCATGTGAGGCAGTGTGTCCTACTGTGAAGTCAGAACTGTGTCCTTGTCTTGGCTCTGCCATTTCTTCTTTCTCAGTAACCTTATCAGGTTGCTAAAATCTGTATCTGTAAAACAGGAACAACATCCCAACCCTGAATTAGTTCCTTTAAAGTATTACTAGTCCTTATAAGTTAATGTCCACATTTTATTTGTGCAATATCTGTGGTTCTTTTTGTATCACTACACTATGTTGACATTAAATTCTGGCACCTTTCCATTTATCACACTACTGCCATGTTCACTGCACATTTACATGCATATTATTGGCATAATAAAGATAACTGAACTGTAATTCAAGGTGAACTATACTGCTCATAGCATTAGCTATGCTAAAGCAAACATGCATTTACATTTGTTCACTCATCTTCCAGTTAGTGAAGTCATTAATTCACATTCATTAACAAAATCACATATTTCTGTCATCAACAAAATTCTAAAGTATTTCAGAGAGGCACATCAGTGATAATGAGTAGAGGCTGGTATCTTCTGCTATTCAAAAAAAAAAAAAAGGAGCTCATGAAGAAATCATGAGAAAAGTTGTTGTCCCTCTTTCTATTCCCCTCACCAAGGTAATTTACAATAATCCTAGATTATTTTCAATTTTATACCAGTGCAGGTGGTAGTGCTTTATTAAGCAGATGATTAAGTTTTGGATGAGAAAATCCAACTAGAACAGACAGGCCAAAATAACCCCTTTGACCATGGTTAGTGTCCTTGCTCCCAAATTTAACAGAGATACCATGAATTCATGAAGTTTAAATCCAGAAGAGACCTTGACAACTTCTAATTTCACTTCCTTTATGTTACAGATCATTAAATATCAGCCATTTATCACTATAATGAGCCAAACAACTTTGTTCTAAAGCATAACTTGTGGAAAGGTATCAAGTTTTAATCTGTAGACACTAAGAGATGGAGAATCCATCATGTTTGTTACAAAGGTTAATTGCTCACATTGCCTCCTATTTGAATTTGTGTGGCATCAGCTTCCATTCAGCAGCTGTTGGAATGTTTTCACTGATTTAGAGTAATAGTATATTATCCTACTATGAGCCTTTGTACCTGAATTACTTCTCCATTTTTTTCTCTTGCTAATTAAAGCAGATTGAACTCTCTGCCTCCTACTGCAACACTTTCCTTCAGGCATCAAAATAATGTTTGTGATTCTTTTCCACATTTTTCAGCTTTTCAATATCTTTAAAGAATGCTGGTGCCATACCATAATGAGCAAATTGGTACTCTGGTCAAATAATGAATTCCAGTCTATTTGCTAAATTCACTTTTCACGAGACCAAACTCATCAACTTCTTTGTATTGTTTTTAGCTATTGATCTCCAGATCAGTTTTTCTATTACTTCACTCAAGGCTGATGACAGGCTTATTGGTCACAGCTTTCTTGAATTGCTGTGCATGGAGTCTTTGCTCCATGGAGATTCTGTAGTCAAAAGGAAAGGAGAAATTATATTTTCTATTTCTTTGTGGCTATCTAGAGGATTGATATCAATCAGGCATGTTCCAAGAATATCAAAATCAATTCTTCAAGAAACTGAATAAAGACCATAGTCTTCACACACACTTGGGAAAATCAGCTGAACAACATTTATGAAACATACAGGGAAGACAACAATTTGGTATTAAACAAAGTTACTAAAAATAATGTATGTAAGTGTCTCTGCGTGAAATAGCTAGCTCTTCAGGGAAAGCTGATATGCTACCTAACACAAGCAATCCAACTGGTGGAAGTTCTATCATTTCCACTGGGAAGAGCACAAAAGTTTCTGGGTACTCCTGCTCAACAGCAATGAGTATGTCTTTTGATTAGAAGAAGGAAAAGAGTTTGTCAGAGAAAAGCAGCACTGATTCCTGGAAAAGGGAGGGATAACTTCAGGATGCATTTTCACTAGTTCCGACAGTATTCTCCAGGAAAGTATCTCCCTTGTGTGTCAAGGTACTCAGTGTTTGGTCAGATACTGTATCGTGGTCAGAGTTATGGTGTATTTGATATATTGCTTCCAGCTGAATCCTTGTTAATCCTTGTTATGCAGTGTTTCTTGTTGATTAATTTTTCTAGTCTGTGTCAGCTTGTATGACATCAGGCTGTATTCTCATTGCTGAGTTAATAACAGTGGTTTGAGGTTTATAAAAGGTATTAATATCCATTCTTGGAACAGAGAGGTTAAGAACAGAAAGCTACATTTTGTTCTCTTTCAACCACCCATGAAGAAACTTCACATTACACAGCATAATGAAAATACACAGAAACCCTAGATAAGGAACCATTGCTTTCAGTACCAGCTGATTCTGTTGTCTTCGATGTTTAAACTCAAAAAATGTACAGTATAATTTTAAAATAAGATGTGGTGACTGAGTGGACTGACATACAAAAGTGGAGAAGATAGGAGTTGCATTAGAAGATAAGCAAAGTCTGAAAGAGAAATTCAATATTAAATTGATGAGTAGCAGGAAGTCCTTGCATTAGTAAGTCTACAGTAGCATTAACTGAATGAAAAGCATTTTCTTTCCTGTGTCCCTTACTGATACTGTGGAAATGGATACACTGGATAAGGAGTATGGTAGAGTTAATGTTTATTCAGAAGTCAAACCTCCCAACTCTCCTCTTCGTACTACGTTAATCTTATTAGTCTCAATTATTGGAAATTCTCAGAACAGTACAAAGTTAATGATATGTATGTCTGTATGGGTGCAAAGAACAGCTACAGCAAGCTCACTGCAGAATTGGCAGCTCATTTGAAAAATCAATAATTTCCAACCTTTATCTCAAGAACTATCATAAAGCTATGAAATTCTATGCAAATTTTAAAATTCTGACCATGTCATTTGAACAGCTGATAACAAATAACCCAAAGCTACTGCAGAAGACAAACTAGCAGAAGGTGACAGATCTTCTTTCCTGCCTCTACCAGGCTGCCAGTCATCATTTCTGGTAGTCTCATTCAAAGACAAATTGTCCTCAAGTAAAATGATGGTTCAGAATACCCCAAAGAAAACACAGTAGATCTAAAATGGCCTTGGTTGTCCTTAAAAAGGCTCTAGCACATAAGAGACTTTGGTTCTGACTCTGATTGTGGTCCAGATCAAGTCCAGCCATAAAAAAAAAAAAATCAGTCCCTGAAGCTGCCTTCTTTTGATGAAGTAAGCTACCTATCCTTTGCTATTTCATCCTTTTAAACATTCCCTTAAGCCTGGCTGTATTTGCAGGTGAATCAGGATACAGCTGCTTGAGTTCAGAGCGGCTGAACTCCTCTCTGACCTGTATGGGGTTGGGCAAGTCAACTCTTCATTAATTTTAGCAATGTAAAAATTAAAGTTCTCCCATGAAACAGTGTTGAAGGGGTGCTATCAAGTTCACATTTACATAAGCTCACTCTTTTTTCTGCTGACTTCATTCTTCACTTTGCTTTTGCCATATTATCACCCCACAAGCAGTATCACACTCCTTGCTATAAAGTGCATTTACTCTTCTGCATCACTAACAACAGCTGAAATGACCAAGTGATAATTTTAAAAATCATATTTCTTATGCCCTATTTATTGATTTGTACATTGGACTCTGGAGAATGAAAACAGGCCAGTGAGTTTGTAATCACTTTCACTTCACGTTTGTCACACTAGCAAGAAGCTGTAGCATAGGGATGAACTCCTATGGAAGGCTATTTCTTTAAAATAAACAGCTTATATTACATCTGAATTTCGCATGGTTATTGTTGCAAAACCTGGTGTTACTGGTCTTACATTGGTTTTACAATGTTAGTATCTAGGGTTCAAGCTGCCCTATGATCTGTGTCTATACAACTGAGGGAGGTATGATGTCAGCAGGTATAAGTTTATATCTCCGCTTGTTTTAACCTACTTAGCAAGAAACAGGTGCCACAGTGGCATCAATATGCATCTGCCACCTCAGCATGTACCACAGTCCCACACAGGTTTGTACAGCCAAGAAGAAGTTCATCTCATCCAATTTAGGCATCAAAAAGTTAATAATTCAAGCCACCTTATATGCCTTTATTATTATTATATGCCTTATTATTTATTATCAATAATAATGAACACTTTAAGAGAGTCATTCATCTTACTGGTCTTAGGTGCTTAACTTTTAAATACATTATTTAGGTGAGATTAATTACACCTGCAGCTAGTACAGGTATTAGCATACATGCCAGTTATAAAGCTCACACGTTATGGTACATGCTGCAGCCAACTTTGAACTTCAGCAGAGATGTTCTGACAGCATCTCATCACCTCCCAGGATTGCCCATTTGGGTCCCTGCCCTGCTGCAAACACTTGTGTTTGCTTCAGTGAACTGTGTTTGAGCCAAACACTTTTCTCAATCCAGAATATTCTCAGATTCTTGCAATTTTTCCACCTAGCCTGCTTTATGATTTAAAGTTCACATCCCAATCTGGACTAGATTACATAGCCAGGATTACAAATTCTGCAAGATCAAGCCCTAATTTTGAACTTTTGCCATTAGGCTTGTGCATTTTTTTCCTTACATGTTGCATTATCAACAGCTGTAGATCTATATTAAAAGTCTTGTTTTAATGCCAAGTGGTTGGGAACAGATGAAAGGTTTCTTCTGTCCATAAACTCTCCCTTGCTCTATAGATATATACTGCAGCTATATATAGATGCAGTGAATAATCACTTGGCTTTCATCTGCCCTTAAGGCTAAAGAATAGCAAAGAGAACATGTTAGAAAACAAATGCCAGGAGAAGGCTGTAAAAATCCAAGTTAAAAAGCTGAAGTCAGGTAGCTAGAGTTTTTTTGGGGCAGTTGTTTCGTTTTGTTTCATTTTGTTTCATTTTGTTTCATTTTGTTTCATTTTGTTTCATTTTGTTTCATTTTGTTTCACAGGACTGCAGTCTGGCTGTCTACCATGCCCTTCGAAATAATAAGTTTTACAAAGTTCAAAACAGGCAGCAAAACCCCATCATCACCGGATTTCTGAAACAAATGTATTAAGTATGGACAAAAGCTTCTCTTTTCTGCTCACTCTTTGCTTGTCAGGAAAGATGGGAATGAGCCTGTGACTTGAAAGGCACACTAGCAGAAGCTAAAGAAGAGAGAAAATGAGTGAAAGGAACATGTAAGTGAATGAACAAATGGGAAATTAAATAGGTCTCTTGAATGCCTTAAAACACTGTTTTCCCACCCCACAATGTTCTCACTGCAGAAACCCTGACGTTTTTGATGGTACAGATAGAACCCCAGCTCTGGCAGGAGTCATGGTTTGTGGTTTGTATTTCTACACAAGGTTAGAGAGTAGCAGAGACTTCAGCACTTCATTTACTCTGTTTTGCATTGTTCAGCTCTTACATGTGAGTGATACTCGATGCTCTGATGTCCTGAAACATTTCAAATTACTACATAGAGCAAAGGCAGGGAACTTTTGAAGACATTCCCAGACATCTGCAGACTTTCCAGTTGTGAATTATTACTTCCAAGGCTGGGTCTTAAGATTTTTCTTATACATGTGTAAGCATATATCCACACACACATACATGTCAGACACCTGAAAATTTACATGCCAATGCATTCTTCCATCCCATGTAAACTGTGCATAACAGACAACACATTAAAAGGACTGTTGCAGAAGTGATCTGTGAAGTCCTTGGGAGTTTCAAGGACCGTTTCTGTAGTACAGGACTGGGGACTTCGTATTCCAGCTTTTTGTTGTACTGTTTCAATCCCATCCACTCAGCTACATATATACTTAGTAGTTTGAGTTGGGACACATTTCCAGTAAGCCACACACGTACACTTCCAGAGATGCAAATATCGGGTTGTGGTTTCTCCTTCCATGCAACTATAAAAGTAAAGATAAAATCCTTTTTGCAGCATTTCCATTAATATGTATGCATGTTTGATGAGCAGGGTCTGGTCCAAATATAGTGTAGACATGAAACATTGCAAAGCAGATGTCTGGGTTTCTTAAATGTTTCAGCTTTTTAATTGCATGGAAAATTAGGAAAGGATTGGCTAGTGAATTAATTAGATTATTAAACTGATAGCTGCATTGGCTTTAGACTGTGTTAGGTAAAACAGGTGCTGGACTAGAATTAGGAGTCAGGGTTCTGTTTCCTGCTTTGCATTTGACCTGATGATACAATAACACAACATTTCTTTTTCTTGTGTCTCAGGAATAGTGACACTGCATGAAAGACAAATGGAACGCTGCTCATGAAGTATTCAAGATCACTTGAATAATTTTAGCAATTTGTCAGTATTAACAATGTGACCACTATCAAATCAAGCATTGAAGAGACTGCATATTTATGGATCTATTTAATTGTGCTATGAAACATCCCAAACCAGCAATTCTGAGATACGATCTTTGTAAAATGTAATTTATCGGTTCTCTCATTTTCTAGAAATCCAAAAGAAGTCGAGAGGGAGTATTTTTGACAGGTGCTGTAGTGAAAAACTACTTAGAAACCTGAGTATATAATGGAATCAGCCAATGAACAGTATGTTGTCTAATGTGTACTATGCACTAAATTACATTTCTCCCCTGTTCTTCCTTACCAGCTTTTTGCTCCTTTCATTTTGCAGGGGTAAAAAAGGCACACAATTCAAAATTTTCCTTTAAAGGCAGAAGATAGAGATGTCTTCTTCTCAATGAGATGTACCATTAATTTGGCTCAGCCATGTCTTACTGTTAGACTTTCACCATGCAGCAACTGGTCCTAAACCAACCCATGACTGTGTATTGACATAATATTTTTGCACACAATCTGTCATGCACAGGTAAATCTCTTTTATACACAAGGAAAGAAAAAATTATGCCTTCCCTAAAGTCCCAGCTGAAGTACTAGTGGTCTGATACGGGAAATTTTGGAAGGTTATGTGTTCTATTAATGCAGCTTTTAGGGGGGAAAAATATAATTGATTTGAGAAAGGCAGCTGCTTCTGCCACCTTTGTAATGAGAAAAAAACAGAAGACCAGTGATGAAGAAGCAGACTGAACTAGTTTTTTAAAGTAGGTTTCAGTTGTTGATTAAATCATATTTGATGATTTGAAAACATAGACTGTAAAGTTAACATTGATAAGAATAGTTACTTGAATCAATGTTTTATTTTTCTGACCCATGATTTTCTCTATTCCTAACCCTTTTGTTACAGCAGTAGTTTTTCATATAAAATTGCCATGACAAGTCCATAATGTGTATATAGATATGTGTTTAGAAAGACATCAAACCTACCTCAACTACTTGTGTTTTCAGTCTCAGTCCACAAGGAATCATACTCTCAGTGTAGTCCTTTTAATACCATTATTTGTACGAGAGAGGGAAAAACCCCAGGTATTGTTTGCCAAGACACATTTCCATGAAAATTCTGTTGCTTCCACAGCTGACATTTAATTTTTTTTTTTTCATCTAAACCAAGAATAGATCTAAACCGAAAGTTTTATTTGGGCCGTGGTGAAAGCTGTCACACATCAGTACATATGTGGGTCAGCTAGGAAAGCAAACAAATTAGAGTTCTTCCTGTGAGGAAGAATGATGTTTGGTCTGGCAAGGTGTTTTAGGCCTTGCTGAGCAAAAGTTACTGTGGTACATTCCAGGACAGGTTGGGTTTGGAGACAGTACAGCCACCCTAGCACAACCGGGGGTCAGTACAACACCCTGACTAAAACCAATTAGAGCTGTACACAGGTGGCTTGGGCATTCCCATACCGTTTTCACACAACACACACTGGAGACAAAGGTATAAAAATAGGTGACTTCATAGTGTGAACTTTGGTATCTTGCTCCATGGCTGACAAAAAGGGGTTTTCACTTGCACTGTAAGTTTGTCTGGGCCATGATGCTGCTGGTCGCTTTGTGAGGATGCAGCTGCCAGAGCTGCCTCTGAGCACTGTGGGGAAGCACTTTAGAAGAAACTACTGCCGTAATGGGAGTTTTCATTGGCGGGATATCTGGAGAAGAAGTCTAAATATCGGTTCAGCCCTTTCTACCTCTTCCCGGAGCAGGGCGCAGACGAGGCCTACCTGAACGCGGCTCCCCAGAGGGAAGCGCTGCGGAAGGCAG